>NW_025729190.1:5000-12500 GCF_021461385.2 Schistocerca piceifrons
ACCTACAGGGATCCGACGGAACTACGCCACCCATGCCGGCAAAACAGTATCGCCATCTATGAAAATAGGGCGACACCACATGCAATACCGCCATCTATGCGCATCTGACAACACTACGTCCGCACCACAAAACATACCGCCATCTGTAGGTCTCCCGCAACATGACCTCCTGCAACGACGCTACCGCCATCTATGAGACGCCAAGCCGACTAAGACAGCGATGGCGCCACAGTGGCCGCCTTTCGACGCCACCCACAAAGGCTGCAGCCTCTGTCGACCATAGCACCCAATCTCCAGTGGCTCTGCCGCACGAAGCCGTGGACCGGCAATGACGCCACCCGCACCCGTTCGTGCACCACCCCAACCGCCAAACTCGCACCTCCAGCGGATGAACGGCGGACGTTTCCCGCACTCGTAAAGTGCAATCCACCCCTATAACTTGCGTTTCATGAAGAGTTATTTCCAATATGCGACATTCCCGCTGTCCGTATACATGAGCCGCGACCTGTACCACTTACGAGCGAGAGACGCGATCGCGTTGCTCACTGTACGGCGTCCGATACCGAGCCATCAGCATGTCGGTCCCCATGCGCGTTGCACTCGCACTCGCAGTCGCAAAAACGTGGGGCAAATATATTACGCGGAAGAGTTATAACAGACCGAGCCCCACTGCATGGGGGAGTCTTTGTCACTAATGTACACAGATGGAACATTTTGGACTGGAACCAGATTACCCGTACACACGGCGCTGATTAGTAATCAATGCAGAGCCATCAAACTACAGCAAATATACACAACTGTCCGTATACATGCTGAAAGAGTCTGCCCAAAATGGGAACCACACGTCAGCCAGACACTCTGATCACGCACCACTCTCTGCTTCTAACAGGCGCACATACAATATGTAAGCACCAGCATGGAACAACATCCAGTGCATCTTCTCCGCCACATTACACAATCCACACTATCACAACCAGACCAGGAGGTCCGTGCGGAAAATACAATATCCCAGCCTTTCGACATCCACCATTGCGCAGACCAGGCACCAACACCCACACATGTCCTATACAACGGTGCACCCAACATCACAATAGTACCTCCTGTCACAGCGCACAAACAATGACATGAGTCAAAGACACAGGTCTCACACAAGCATAGAATTGGAGCGCCGCCTCTAATAAGCCAAAGGTGCATCCTGACGTGACAAATCTGATCATGTCACAAGCATTCACTTACTATAATCACTATCAACGAACCTGCCGCCCCCGCCCCCCCCCCCCCCTACACCTTTCCGTACAACAACGTGTAACCTAACCTAACCTAACCTAACCTATGTTGTACCTTAACCTAACCTATGTTGTACCTTAACCTAACCTATGTTGTACCTTAACCTAACCTATGTTGTACCTTAACCTAACCTATGTTGTACCTTAACCTAACCTATGTTGTACCTTAACCTAACCTATGTTGTACCTTAACCTAACCCATGTTGTACCTTAACCTAACCCATGTTGTACCTTAACCTAACCCATGTTGTACCTTAACCTAACCCATGTTGTACCTTAACCTAACCCATGTTGTACCTTAACCTAACCCATGTTGTACCTTAACCTAACCCATGTTGTGCCTCAACCTAACCCATGTTGTGCCTCAACCTAACCCATGTTGTGCCTCAACCTAACCCATGTTGTGCCTTAACCTAACCCATGTTGTGCCTCAACCTAACCCATGTTGTGCCTTAACCTAACCCATGTTGTGCCTTAACCTAACCCATGTTGTGCCTTAACCTAACCCATGTTGTGCCTTAACCTAACCCATGTTGTGCCTTAACCTAACCCATGTTGTGCCTTAACCTAACCCATGTTGTGCCTTAACCTAACCCATGTTGTGCCTTAACCTAACCCATGTTGTCGCCTTAACGTAACCCACGTTGTCGCCTAAACCTGCTCTGTAATTGTTATACGACTCGTTCAATTACTGTAGTGTTGCCCACCCGCAACCCTCGCAATATAGTTCGCTACTCGCACTGCCCGCACCCCTGTGTATCGCTTCATGTTAAACACCTTGCAAGTCTTGCTCACTTTCCACATGCTCCTGCTGTACACTGTAATGTGGATGGCAGCAGGACGTACATGCCGCCCCTCCCCACGTCCCCACCTTGCCCCCTGCCTTCGCAAGCTGGTTGGTGAGAAGTTTGCATGTTCAATGCCCTTCGCATGCGACGTACTCAGGCTACGTTGTGGTGCGGCCTGTGTCAACTGTCCGCTGATGTCGTACGCGTGAACCACAATCTGTACTGCACATTCGTCCTTATGTACTGAATGATACATCGTGGCACATGTGTGACCGCACAACGACTGCGCCCAAAAACGGCGGACCATACAGTGCAAATATTGTGCACGCAGCTACGTGTCGTCTCCCTATGAGAGCTGGATTGCAGTGTGGTACGCCATAGAGACGTGTGGGAGGAACGGACGCCGTGGATGGCGATCAGCATGAGCTGTCTGTTGATGTATTCGGACCTAGTCGTCTCTCCTCACACACCGTGATGGCATGGTGCACCGCGTTCCATATCTGCGACATGCTACAGAGGCCGGTTGACAGTCGTTCGAGCAATGGACATCGCATACGTACGGGGGCCACCTTCCACGTATTGTCTAGGCGTGCACATTTTGTTGCGTGTATGTGGGCAGACGTAGTGTGGCGTGACACCTGACACAGGCATGCAATAATCGTTGAAGTTGCAAATGGCGATGGACGCCTGCGTTTTCTGGTGAAGTTACGCAAATGAACAAATGGTAACCTGTTGTGGTGCGGTTGTTCTCGCTAGGGGTGAATCGGTGATGGCGACGATAGGTTGAGGTACTAACCGGTTGTTCCAGCGATACCCACCATGCCGACGAAACTGAACGGCATCTGGGTGTGAAGCGATACGCGGCGGTGGCTGGGTGGGACCGTCCCCGGCCGGTGAGGGGGCGCCTCCCGGCGTGCTGGCCGCGCGGTGCGTGGGCGCACGCGCTACAGCCGGCTGGTGGGGGCGGCCAGTGGCAGGCGCGCCGGCCGACGGACGCGGCAGGCGTCGCAGCTGCGCGCCGGCGCACCCTGCGCGCGGCGCCGTGCGGCCAAAGTAGGTCCTCGCGGGCCCGGTGCGAAGCGCGGTGGACATCTTCAGTGTGCTGGTCCGATTGAGGACTGTGTGCGTTGAGGATGCGCCGCCGCCCGGCGCTCGGCGCCGCGACGCCGTCTGCTGCTCGGTCGCCCCAGCGGTTCTCGCTGGTGGTTTGTATCGCAGCTGTGCGGATGTGTTGGCGCGTGCGCTGTGCTGGGAGAGTTCGCTTCGGCACCCAAGTGGGGCTTTTGTCCTTCTGTGGCGCTGGCGTTGGAGCTGCCGGTCACCGTAGGTGGCGCGTGTTGTCTCCCGCCGGCAATGCCACGACAGCACGCTCCCGGGCCTCTGTCGGCAGCGGCAAGCTCAGTTGGGAGCACGGGTGGTCGCACCGAAAGCGTCTACTCGCCTAACTCCGGGCGATTGCGCCTCTCTCGAACCCGACCAAGTACTTGGGACGGCGCTGCGCGCCGCCGGGACCTGAGAGGGTTTCGAGGTGTATTGTGCAGGGGAGCTCAGCCTCCTCCTGTTTGCAGAATGATTGAGCGGACGCTTGCGTGTTCGCGCGGGCCCCCGGGACACACTCCCGGGCGGCCGGCTGCTCAGCTCTAGTTGACGCAGCTCCCTGGTTGATCCTGCCAGTAGTCATATGCTTGTCTCAAAGATTAAGCCATGCATGTCTCAGTACAAGCCGCATTAAGGTGAAACCGCGAATGGGCTCATTAAATCAGTTATGGTTCCTTAGATCGTACCCACGTTACTTGGATAACTGTGGTAATTCTAGAGCTAATACATGCAAACAGAGTCCCGACCAGAGATGGAAGGGACGCTTTTATTAGATCAAAACCAATCGGTCGGCTCGTCCGGTCCGTTTGCCTTGGTGACTCTGAATAACTTTGGGCTGATCGCACGGTCCTCGTACCGGCGACGCATCTTTCAAATGTCTGCCTTATCAACTGTCGATGGTAGGTTCTGCGCCTACCATGGTTGTAACGGGTAACGGGGAATCAGGGTTCGATTCCGGAGAGGGAGCCTGAGAAACGGCTACCACATCCAAGGAAGGCAGCAGGCGCGCAAATTACCCACTCCCGGCACGGGGAGGTAGTGACGAAAAATAACGATACGGGACTCATCCGAGGCCCCGTAATCGGAATGAGTACACTTTAAATCCTTTAACGAGTATCTATTGGAGGGCAAGTCTGGTGCCAGCAGCCGCGGTAATTCCAGCTCCATAGCGTATATTAAAGTTGTTGCGGTTAAAAAGCTCGTAGTTGGATTTGTGTCCCACGCTGTTGGTTCACCGCCCGTCGGTGTTTAACTGGCATGTATCGTGGGACGTCCTGCCGGTGGGGCGAGCTGAAGGCGTGCGACCGCCTCGTGCGTGCTCGTGCGTCCCGAGGCGGACCCCGTTGAAATCCTACCAGGGTGCTCTTTATTGAGTGTCTCGGTGGGCCGGCACGTTTACTTTGAACAAATTAGAGTGCTTAAAGCAGGCAAGCCCGCCTGAATACTGTGTGCATGGAATAATGGAATAGGACCTCGGTTCTATTTTGTTGGTTTTCGGAACCCGAGGTAATGATTAATAGGGACAGGCGGGGGCATTCGTATTGCGACGTTAGAGGTGAAATTCTTGGATCGTCGCAAGACGAACAGAAGCGAAAGCATTTGCCAAGTATGTTTTCATTAATCAAGAACGAAAGTTAGAGGTTCGAAGGCGATCAGATACCGCCCTAGTTCTAACCATAAACGATGCCAGCCAGCGATCCGCCGCAGTTCCTCCGATGACTCGGCGGGCAGCCTCCGGGAAACCAAAGCTTTTGGGTTCCGGGGGAAGTATGGTTGCAAAGCTGAAACTTAAAGGAATTGACGGAAGGGCACCACCAGGAGTGGAGCCTGCGGCTTAATTTGACTCAACACGGGAAACCTCACCAGCCCGGACACCGGAAGGATTGACAGATTGATAGCTCTTTCTTGATTCGGTGGGTGGTGGTGCATGGCCGTTCTTAGTTGGTGGAGCGATTTGTCTGGTTAATTCCGATAACGAACGAGACTCTAGCCTGCTAACTAGTCGCGTGACATCCTTCGTGCTGTCAGCGATTACTTTTCTTCTTAGAGGGACAGGCGGCTTCTAGCCGCACGAGATTGAGCAATAACAGGTCTGTGATGCCCTTAGATGTTCTGGGCCGCACGCGCGCTACACTGAAGGAATCAGCGTGTCTTCCTAGGCCGAAAGGTCGGGGTAACCCGCTGAACCTCCTTCGTGCTAGGGATTGGGGCTTGCAATTGTTCCCCATGAACGAGGAATTCCCAGTAAGCGCGAGTCATAAGCTCGCGTTGATTACGTCCCTGCCCTTTGTACACACCGCCCGTCGCTACTACCGATTGAATGATTTAGTGAGGTCTTCGGACTGGTACGCGGCATTGACTCTGTCGTTGCCGATGCTACCGGAAAGATGACCAAACTTGATCATTTAGAGGAAGTAAAAGTCGTAACAAGGTTTCCGTAGGTGAACCTGCGGAAGGATCATTACCGACTAGACTGCATGTCTTTCGATGTGCGTGTCGTGTCGCGCAACACGCTACCTGTACGGCTCGCCGTAGCCGTGCGCCGCGTGCGGAACCACGCGTGCCTCTCAAAACTAGCGGCAATGTTGTGTGGTACGAGCGCTGAAGCGCTGGAGCGGCTGGCCTGCGGCACCTGGCGCCTGGCGCCGGTTTTGAATGACTTTCGCCCGAGTGCCTGTCCGCTCCGGTGTGGAGCCGTACGACGCCCGTCGGCCGTGAGGCCGTTGGACACAGAACGCTGGAACAGGGGCCGCCACACGCCTCACTCCCGCCTATGCGACCGTCTCGAAAGAGACGGCGGAAACTGAGAAAAGATCACCGGTGGATCACTCGGCTCGTGGGTCGATGAAGAACGCAGCAAATTGCGCGTCGACATGTGAACTGCAGGACACATGAACATCGACGTTTCGAACGCACATTGCGGTCCATGGATTCCGTTCCCGGGCCAACGTCTGGCTGAGGGTCGGCTACGTATACTGAAGCGCGCGGCGTTTGCCCCGCTTCGCAGACCTGGGAGTGTCGCGGGCCGCCTGTGGGGCCGGCCGCGTCTCCTCAAACGTGCGATGCGCGCCCGTCGCCTGGCGGTTCGCATACCGGTACTTTCTCGGTAGCGTGCACAGCCGGCTGGCGGTGTGGCGTGCGACACCTCGTACAACGACCTCAGAGCAGGCGAGACTACCCGCTGAATTTAAGCATATTACTAAGCGGAGGAAAAGAAACTAACAAGGATTCCCCCAGTAGCGGCGAGCGAACAGGGAAGAGTCCAGCACCGAACCCCGCAGGCTGCCGCCTGTCGTGGCATGTGGTGTTTGGGAGGGTCCACTACCCCGACGCCTCGCGCCGAGCCCAAGTCCAACTTGAATGAGGCCACGGCCCGTAGAGGGTGCCAGGCCCGTAGCGGCCGGTGCGAGCGTCGGCGGGACCTCTCCTTCGAGTCGGGTTGCTTGAGAGTGCAGCTCCAAGTGGGTGGTAAACTCCATCTGAGACTAAATATGACCACGAGACCGATAGCGAACAAGTACCGTGAGGGAAAGTTGAAAAGAACTTTGAAGAGAGAGTTCAAAAGTACGTGAAACCGTTCTGGGGTAAACGTGAGAAGTCCGAAAGGTCGAACGGGTGAGATTCACGCCCATCCGGCCACTGGCCTCCGCCCTCGGCAGATGGGGCCGGCCGCCCGCGCGGAGCAATCCGCGGCGGGGTCGTGTCCGGTTGCCTTTCCACTCGCCGCGGGGTGGGGCCGTTCCGGTGTGCGGTGGGCCGCACTTCTCCCCTAGTAGGACGTCGCGACCCGCTGGGTGCCGGCCTACGGCCCGGGTGCGCAGCCCTGTCCTTCCGCGGGCCTCGGTTCGCGTCTGTTGGGCAGAGCCCCGGTGTCCTGGCTGGCTGCCCGGCGGTATATCTGGAGGAGTCGATTCGCCCCTTTGGGCGCTCGGGCTCCCGGCAAGCGCGCGCGGTTCTTCCCGGATGACGGACCTACCTGGCCCGGCCCCGGACCCGCGCCGCTGTTGGCTCGGGATGCTCTCGGGCGGGAATAATCGCTCCCGTCAGCGGCGCTTCAGCTTTGGACAATTTCACGACCCGTCTTGAAACACGGACCAAGGAGTCTAACATGTGCGCGAGTCATTGGGCTGTACGAAACCTAAAGGCGTAATGAAAGTGAAGGTCTCGCCTTGCGCGGGCCGAGGGAGGATGGGGCTTCCCCGCCCTTCACGGGGCGGCGGCCTCCGCACTCCCGGGGCGTCTCGTCCTCATTGCGAGGTGAGGCGCACCTAGAGCGTACACGTTGGGACCCGAAAGATGGTGAACTATGCCTGGCCAGGACGAAGTCA
>NW_025729190.1:17500-20000 GCF_021461385.2 Schistocerca piceifrons
ACACCTTTCCGTACAACAACGTGTAACCTAACCTAACCTAACCTAACCTATGTTGTACCTTAACCTAACCTATGTTGTACCTTAACCTAACCTATGTTGTACCTTAACCTAACCTATGTTGTACCTTAACCTAACCTATGTTGTACCTTAACCTAACCTATGTTGTACCTTAACCTAACCTATGTTGTACCTTAACCTAACCTATGTTGTACCTTAACCTAACCCATGTTGTACCTTAACCTAACCCATGTTGTACCTTAACCTAACCCATGTTGTACCTTAACCTAACCCATGTTGTACCTTAACCTAACCCATGTTGTACCTTAACCTAACCCATGTTGTGCCTCAACCTAACCCATGTTGTGCCTCAACCTAACCCATGTTGTGCCTCAACCTAACCCATGTTGTGCCTTAACCTAACCCATGTTGTGCCTCAACCTAACCCATGTTGTGCCTTAACCTAACCCATGTTGTGCCTTAACCTAACCCATGTTGTGCCTTAACCTAACCCATGTTGTGCCTTAACCTAACCCATGTTGTGCCTTAACCTAACCCATGTTGTGCCTTAACCTAACCCATGTTGTGCCTTAACCTAACCCATGTTGTGCCTTAACCTAACCCATGTTGTCGCCTTAACGTAACCCACGTTGTCGCCTAAACCTGCTCTGTAATTGTTATACGACTCGTTCAATTACTGTAGTGTTGCCCACCCGCAACCCTCGCAATATAGTTCGCTACTCGCACTGCCCGCACCCCTGTGTATCGCTTCATGTTAAACACCTTGCAAGTCTTGCTCACTTTCCACATGCTCCTGCTGTACACTGTAATGTGGATGGCAGCAGGACGTACATGCCGCCCCTCCCCACGTCCCCACCTTGCCCCCTGCCTTCGCAAGCTGGTTGGTGAGAAGTTTGCATGTTCAATGCCCTTCGCATGCGACGTACTCAGGCTACGTTGTGGTGCGGCCTGTGTCAACTGTCCGCTGATGTCGTACGCGTGAACCACAATCTGTACTGCACATTCGTCCTTATGTACTGAATGATACATCGTGGCACATGTGTGACCGCACAACGACTGCGCCCAAAAACGGCGGACCATACAGTGCAAATATTGTGCACGCAGCTACGTGTCGTCTCCCTATGAGAGCTGGATTGCAGTGTGGTACGCCATAGAGACGTGTGGGAGGAACGGACGCCGTGGATGGCGATCAGCATGAGCTGTCTGTTGATGTATTCGGACCTAGTCGTCTCTCCTCACACACCGTGATGGCATGGTGCACCGCGTTCCATATCTGCGACATGCTACAGAGGCCGGTTGACAGTCGTTCGAGCAATGGACATCGCATACGTACGGGGGCCACCTTCCACGTATTGTCTAGGCGTGCACATTTTGTTGCGTGTATGTGGGCAGACGTAGTGTGGCGTGACACCTGACACAGGCATGCAATAATCGTTGAAGTTGCAAATGGCGATGGACGCCTGCGTTTTCTGGTGAAGTTACGCAAATGAACAAATGGTAACCTGTTGTGGTGCGGTTGTTCTCGCTAGGGGTGAATCGGTGATGGCGACGATAGGTTGAGGTACTAACCGGTTGTTCCAGCGATACCCACCATGCCGACGAAACTGAACGGCATCTGGGTGTGAAGCGATACGCGGCGGTGGCTGGGTGGGACCGTCCCCGGCCGGTGAGGGGGCGCCTCCCGGCGTGCTGGCCGCGCGGTGCGTGGGCGCACGCGCTACAGCCGGCTGGTGGGGGCGGCCAGTGGCAGGCGCGCCGGCCGACGGACGCGGCAGGCGTCGCAGCTGCGCGCCGGCGCACCCTGCGCGCGGCGCCGTGCGGCCAAAGTAGGTCCTCGCGGGCCCGGTGCGAAGCGCGGTGGACATCTTCAGTGTGCTGGTCCGATTGAGGACTGTGTGCGTTGAGGATGCGCCGCCGCCCGGCGCTCGGCGCCGCGACGCCGTCTGCTGCTCGGTCGCCCCAGCGGTTCTCGCTGGTGGTTTGTATCGCAGCTGTGCGGATGTGTTGGCGCGTGCGCTGTGCTGGGAGAGTTCGCTTCGGCACCCAAGTGGGGCTTTTGTCCTTCTGTGGCGCTGGCGTTGGAGCTGCCGGTCACCGTAGGTGGCGCGTGTTGTCTCCCGCCGGCAATGCCACGACAGCACGCTCCCGGGCCTCTGTCGGCAGCGGCAAGCTCAGTTGGGAGCACGGGTGGTCGCACCGAAAGCGTCTACTCGCCTAACTCCGGGCGATTGCGCCTCTCTCGAACCCGACCAAGTACTTGGGACGGCGCTGCGCGCCGCCGGGACCTGAGAGGGTTTCGAGGTGTATTGTGCAGGGGAGCTCAGCCTCCTCCTGTTTGCAGAATGATTGAGCGGACGCTTGCGTGTTCGCGCGGGCCCCCGGGACACACTCCCGGGCGGCCGGCTGCTCAGCTCTAGTTGACGCAGCTCCCTGGTTGATCCTGCCAGTAGTCATATGCTTGTCTCAAAGATTAAGCCATGCA
>NW_025729190.1:25000-27500 GCF_021461385.2 Schistocerca piceifrons
GGTGCCGGTAAGTGCGGGCGTTTAGCGCGGGCGTGGTCTGCTCTCGCCGTTGGTCGGCCTCGTGCTGGCCGGCGGTGCAGGATGCGCGCGCCTGCGCGGCGTTCGCGCCCCGGTGCTTCAACCTGCGTGCAGGATCCGAGCTCGGTCCCGTGCCTTGGCCTCCCACGGATCTTCCTTGCTGCGAGGCCGCGTCCGCCTTAGCGTGCTCCTCCGGGGGCGCGCGGGTGCGCGGATTCTCTTCGGCCGCCATTCAACGATCAACTCAGAACTGGCACGGACTGGGGGAATCCGACTGTCTAATTAAAACAAAGCATTGCGATGGCCCTAGCGGGTGTTGACGCAATGTGATTTCTGCCCAGTGCTCTGAATGTCAACGTGAAGAAATTCAAGCAAGCGCGGGTAAACGGCGGGAGTAACTATGACTCTCTTAAGGTGGCCAAGTGGCGGCGGTGTGGCTGCATCCGGACTTGGCTTTTCGAAGTGCGGTCTTGATGTAGTCGTGCTGCTGCTGCGAGGTGCCTTCCTTGGGTTATAGTTACAGGGAGAGTGATGCGCAATACATGGGCCTAGCCCTCTTAGCCTCTCCTCTCCTGCGGTCTTCTCCCCTTCTCGTGGGCCCGCTGATTTTCGCAGAGTGGAAGACCGCACCAGGGGCTTGGGGGGGTTACCAGCCCCCCCTCGCATTATCCCTTTATAGTTGGGGGCAGCCGACAAGAAACAAGAGATGGTGGCCCTTCCGCTGAAGGTGCCACCCCAGCTACCCCAGCACCTATCCGGCCAACCGGCCGTAACGAAAATGCGATAGTTTGTGTAGCTCCCTTTGCTTGCAGTGAGTGCCACCGCACTTTTACCACGAAGAACGGTCTCGGGGTCCATCGCCGCCGCCAACACCCTGCGGCCGCCAACGCTGAGATCGTGACGGAGAGGCATCGCGCGAGGTGGACGGAGGAAGAAGTCCTGTCGCTCGCCAAGGCAGAGGCCGAACTGTTCCTTGAGAGGGACGCCCGGTTCTTCTTTGTAAATCAAGAACTTATCAGGATGTTCCCCGACCGAACGCTTGAGGCAATCAAGTGCCGACGGCGGCAAGCTGCCCACAAGCAGCTTGTCCGCCAATTCATGGAGGCACTTGAGATCGGTCGGGGCGAAGAGCCGGCGTCCCGCCGTGGAGCAGCGAGCTCGCTGCCTGACGCGGGCGAGGCCGCTGCGCCGCCCGTCGACGCAGCCGAGGACTTCGCGGCCGACACCACCGGGCCGCCGCCGGAGGGGCCGACTGACGCCGCCATCTGGGAGCATCTGGCGGGGCTACCTGCTTCCGCCCAGCGTTTCTCTGCCCTGGATCGAGTCATTGGTCTGGGGCGGGGCACGCCGCCCGATGTCATCCTGGGCATGCTCCCGGATGCCCTTGCGTCGGTCGGGTCCAGGGGGGAGAGGTCGATCACCAGGACACAGCGGCCGCGCCAATCATCCAAGCGGCCGCCTGCCGCCCCGCCGCTGCAGAAGCGCAAGCGGCGCCGCTGGGAATACGCGCGCACACAGGACGCCTTCCGTAGGTCGCGTGCACGTTGCGTGCGCGGCTTGCTGGACGGCACCCTGCTGCAGCCGCCACCCGACATCCCCGGTCTGCTGGACTTCTGGGCGGACCTCTTCACGAAGAAGCCGATCTCCACCGCCGGCTTCATCCGTGACCGCCTTCTCCCGCACTCGGAGCCTGTCGCTCCTGAGTGCCTATGGGGGCCGGTCACACGTGAGGAGGTCGCTGCTGCCTTGCCGCCCAGGGGATCGGCAGCCGGGCCGGACGGCCTGACTCCAGCGGAGCTGCGGCGCCTGCCGCATGAAGTCCTGGTGAAACTCTTGAACCTCTTCCTCCTGGCCCGCGCCCTCCCCGAGCGTCTGCTTCGCGCCCGGACGTCACTTCTCCCCAAAACGGCTGCACCAACATCCCCCGCTGACTTTCGCCCCATTACGGTCTGCTCGGTGTTGGCGCGGACCTTTCACAAGGTTCTCGCGTCACGCCTGATGCGTGCATGTGCTGTGGACGAACGTCAGCGGGCTTTCATCCCCCGGGATGGGATGTTGGAAAACACCTTCATCTTGGACACTGCTCTCACCGACGCAGTCCGCTCCTGTCGCTCTGTTTTTGTGGCATCGATCGACGTCTCTAAAGCGTTCGATTCGGTGGACCATGCTGCCCTCCGCCCCGTGCTGAGGGCTCATGGCCTGCCGGATTGCTTTATTGAGTACGTCGAAAGGTGTTACGAGGGTAGCACGACAGTGATAGCGGGCGGCGCCGACGTGGGCGTGCCCCTGCAGCCGGCTAGGGGTGTGCGTCAGGGTGACCCCCTCTCCCCCCTCCTTTTCAATTTTGCGGTGGACTATGTTTTGAGTCAACTTCCCTCCCACATCGGAGCTCGGATCCTTGGTCGCAGAGTTAACGCTGCGGCCTTCGCAGATGACGTCCTGCTTTTTGCATCGACCGCGAGGGGATTGCAGTCCCTCATCG
>NW_025729190.1:32500-35000 GCF_021461385.2 Schistocerca piceifrons
ACCTATGTTGTACCTTAACCTAACCTATGTTGTACCTTAACCTAACCTATGTTGTACCTTAACCTAACCTATGTTGTACCTTAACCTAACCTATGTTGTACCTTAACCTAACCTATGTTGTACCTTAACCTAACCTATGTTGTACCTTAACCTAACCCATGTTGTACCTTAACCTAACCCATGTTGTACCTTAACCTAACCCATGTTGTACCTTAACCTAACCCATGTTGTACCTTAACCTAACCCATGTTGTACCTTAACCTAACCCATGTTGTGCCTCAACCTAACCCATGTTGTGCCTCAACCTAACCCATGTTGTGCCTCAACCTAACCCATGTTGTGCCTTAACCTAACCCATGTTGTGCCTCAACCTAACCCATGTTGTGCCTTAACCTAACCCATGTTGTGCCTTAACCTAACCCATGTTGTGCCTTAACCTAACCCATGTTGTGCCTTAACCTAACCCATGTTGTGCCTTAACCTAACCCATGTTGTGCCTTAACCTAACCCATGTTGTGCCTTAACCTAACCCATGTTGTGCCTTAACCTAACCCATGTTGTCGCCTTAACGTAACCCACGTTGTCGCCTAAACCTGCTCTGTAATTGTTATACGACTCGTTCAATTACTGTAGTGTTGCCCACCCGCAACCCTCGCAATATAGTTCGCTACTCGCACTGCCCGCACCCCTGTGTATCGCTTCATGTTAAACACCTTGCAAGTCTTGCTCACTTTCCACATGCTCCTGCTGTACACTGTAATGTGGATGGCAGCAGGACGTACATGCCGCCCCTCCCCACGTCCCCACCTTGCCCCCTGCCTTCGCAAGCTGGTTGGTGAGAAGTTTGCATGTTCAATGCCCTTCGCATGCGACGTACTCAGGCTACGTTGTGGTGCGGCCTGTGTCAACTGTCCGCTGATGTCGTACGCGTGAACCACAATCTGTACTGCACATTCGTCCTTATGTACTGAATGATACATCGTGGCACATGTGTGACCGCACAACGACTGCGCCCAAAAACGGCGGACCATACAGTGCAAATATTGTGCACGCAGCTACGTGTCGTCTCCCTATGAGAGCTGGATTGCAGTGTGGTACGCCATAGAGACGTGTGGGAGGAACGGACGCCGTGGATGGCGATCAGCATGAGCTGTCTGTTGATGTATTCGGACCTAGTCGTCTCTCCTCACACACCGTGATGGCATGGTGCACCGCGTTCCATATCTGCGACATGCTACAGAGGCCGGTTGACAGTCGTTCGAGCAATGGACATCGCATACGTACGGGGGCCACCTTCCACGTATTGTCTAGGCGTGCACATTTTGTTGCGTGTATGTGGGCAGACGTAGTGTGGCGTGACACCTGACACAGGCATGCAATAATCGTTGAAGTTGCAAATGGCGATGGACGCCTGCGTTTTCTGGTGAAGTTACGCAAATGAACAAATGGTAACCTGTTGTGGTGCGGTTGTTCTCGCTAGGGGTGAATCGGTGATGGCGACGATAGGTTGAGGTACTAACCGGTTGTTCCAGCGATACCCACCATGCCGACGAAACTGAACGGCATCTGGGTGTGAAGCGATACGCGGCGGTGGCTGGGTGGGACCGTCCCCGGCCGGTGAGGGGGCGCCTCCCGGCGTGCTGGCCGCGCGGTGCGTGGGCGCACGCGCTACAGCCGGCTGGTGGGGGCGGCCAGTGGCAGGCGCGCCGGCCGACGGACGCGGCAGGCGTCGCAGCTGCGCGCCGGCGCACCCTGCGCGCGGCGCCGTGCGGCCAAAGTAGGTCCTCGCGGGCCCGGTGCGAAGCGCGGTGGACATCTTCAGTGTGCTGGTCCGATTGAGGACTGTGTGCGTTGAGGATGCGCCGCCGCCCGGCGCTCGGCGCCGCGACGCCGTCTGCTGCTCGGTCGCCCCAGCGGTTCTCGCTGGTGGTTTGTATCGCAGCTGTGCGGATGTGTTGGCGCGTGCGCTGTGCTGGGAGAGTTCGCTTCGGCACCCAAGTGGGGCTTTTGTCCTTCTGTGGCGCTGGCGTTGGAGCTGCCGGTCACCGTAGGTGGCGCGTGTTGTCTCCCGCCGGCAATGCCACGACAGCACGCTCCCGGGCCTCTGTCGGCAGCGGCAAGCTCAGTTGGGAGCACGGGTGGTCGCACCGAAAGCGTCTACTCGCCTAACTCCGGGCGATTGCGCCTCTCTCGAACCCGACCAAGTACTTGGGACGGCGCTGCGCGCCGCCGGGACCTGAGAGGGTTTCGAGGTGTATTGTGCAGGGGAGCTCAGCCTCCTCCTGTTTGCAGAATGATTGAGCGGACGCTTGCGTGTTCGCGCGGGCCCCCGGGACACACTCCCGGGCGGCCGGCTGCTCAGCTCTAGTTGACGCAGCTCCCTGGTTGATCCTGCCAGTAGTCATATGCTTGTCTCAAAGATTAAGCCATGCATGTCTCAGTACAAGCCGCATTAAGGTGAAACCGCGAATGGCTCATTAAATCAGTTATGGTTCCTTAG
>NW_025729190.1:42500-45162 GCF_021461385.2 Schistocerca piceifrons
ATACCGCCATCTGTAGGTCTCCCGCAACATGACCTCCTGCAACGACGCTACCGCCATCTATGAGACGCCAAGCCGACTAAGACAGCGATGGCGCCACAGTGGCCGCCTTTCGACGCCACCCACAAAGGCTGCAGCCTCTGTCGACCATAGCACCCAATCTCCAGTGGCTCTGCCGCACGAAGCCGTGGACCGGCAATGACGCCACCCGCACCCGTTCGTGCACCACCCCAACCGCCAAACTCGCACCTCCAGCGGATGAACGGCGGACGTTTCCGCACTCGTAAAGTGCAATCCACCCCTATAACTTGCGTTTCATGAAGAGTTATTTCCAATATGCGACATTCCCGCTGTCCGTATACATGAGCCGCGACCTGTACCACTTACGAGCGAGAGACGCGATCGCGTTGCTCACTGTACGGCGTCCGATACCGAGCCATCAGCATGTCGGTCCCCATGCGCGTTGCACTCGCACTCGCAGTCGCAAAAACGTGGGGCAAATATATTACGCGGAAGAGTTATAACAGACCGAGCCCCACTGCATGGGGGGAGTCTTTGTCACTAATGTACACAGATGGAACATTTTGGACTGGAACCAGATTACCCGTACACACGGCGCTGATTAGTAATCAATGCAGAGCCATCAAACTACAGCAAATATACACAACTGTCCGTATACATGCTGAAAGAGTCTGCCCAAAATGGGAACCACACGTCAGCCAGACACTCTGATCACGCACCACTCTCTGCTTCTAACAGGCGCACATACAATATGTAAGCACCAGCATGGAACAACATCCAGTGCATCTTCTCCGCCACATTACACAATCCACACTATCACAACCAGACCAGGAGGTCCGTTGCGGAAAATACAATATCCCAGCCTTTCGACATCCACCATTGCGCAGACCAGGCACCAACACCCACACATGTCCTATACAACGGTGCACCCAACATCACAATAGTACCTCCTGTCACAGCGCACAAACAATGACATGAGTCAAAGACACAGGTCTCACACAAGCATAGAATTGGAGCGCCGCCTCTAATAAGCCAAAGGTGTGCATCCTGACGTGACAAATCTGATCATGTCACAAGCATTCACTTACTATAATCACTATCAACGAACCTGCCGCCCCGCCCCCCCCCCCCCCCCCCCCCCTACACCTTTCCGTACAACAACGTGTAACCTAACCTAACCTAACCTAACCTATGTTGTACCTTAAACCTAACCTATGTTGTACCTTAACCTAACCTATGTTGTACCTTAACCTAACCTATGTTGTACCTTAACCTAACCTATGTTGTACCTTAACCTAACCTATGTTGTACCTTAACCTAACCCATGTTGTACCTTAACCTAACCCATGTTGTACCTTAACCTAACCCATGTTGTACCTTAACCTAACCCATGTTGTACCTTAACCTAACCCATGTTGTACCTTAACCTAACCCATGTTGTGCCTCAACCTAACCCATGTTGTGCCTCAACCTAACCCATGTTGTGCCTCAACCTAACCCATGTTGTGCCTTAACCTAACCCATGTTGTGCCTCAACCTAACCCATGTTGTGCCTTAACCTAACCCATGTTGTGCCTTAACCTAACCCATGTTGTGCCTTAACCTAACCCATGTTGTGCCTTAACCTAACCATGTTGTGCCTTAACCTAACCCATGTTGTGCCTTAACCTAACCCATGTTGTGCCTTAACCTAACCCATGTTGTGCCTTAACCTAACCCATGTTGTCGCCTTAACGTAACCCACGTTGTCGCCTAAACCTGCTCTGTAATTGTTATACGACTCGTTCAATTACTGTAGTGTTGCCCACCCGCAACCCTCGCAATATAGTTCGCTACTCGCACTGCCCGCACCCCTGTGTATCGCTTCATGTTAAACACCTTGCAAGTCTTGCTCACTTTCCACATGCTCCTGCTGTACACTGTAATGTGGATGGCAGCAGGACGTACATGCCGCCCCTCCCCACGTCCCCACCTTGCCCCCTGCCTTCGCAAGCTGGTTGGTGAGAAGTTTGCATGTTCAATGCCCTTCGCATGCGACGTACTCAGGCTACGTTGTGGTGCGGCCTGTGTCAACTGTCCGCTGATGTCGTACGCGTGAACCACAATCTGTACTGCACATTCGTCCTTATGTACTGAATGATACATCGTGGCACATGTGTGACCGCACAACGACTGCGCCCCAAAAACGGCGGACCATACAGTGCAAATATTGTGCACGCAGCTACGTGTCGTCTCCCTATGAGAGCTGGATTGCAGTGTGGTACGCCATAGAGACGTGTGGGAGGAACGGACGCCGTGGATGGCGATCAGCATGAGCTGTCTGTTGATGTATTCGGACCTAGTCGTCTCTCCTCACACACCGTGATGGCATGGTGCACCGCGTTCCATATCTGCGACATGCTACAGAGGCCGGTTGACAGTCGTTCGAGCAATGGACATCGCATACGTACGGGGGCCACCTTCCACGTATTGTCTAGGCGTGCACATTTTGTTGCGTGTATGTGGGCAGACGTAGTGTGGCGTGACACCTGACACAGGCATGCAATAATCGTTGAAGTTGCAAATGGCGATGGACGCCTGCGTTTTCTGGTGAAGTTACGCAAATGAACAAATGGTAACCTGTTGTGGTGCGGTTGTTCTCGAT
>NW_025729191.1:0-152683 GCF_021461385.2 Schistocerca piceifrons
CGCCCGCGGCTCGCCGCCGTCGCAGTCGCAGCCCCAACGCCAGCACTTTTGCACCACCATTCACACGCACCGCAACACAGCTCGCCGACACAGCCGAACAAAACAAACACCACACAACAACAGCAACAACGCCGCCGCCTCTACTTGTGCCGGCGACCCACCCCGCCGATGGCGCACCTTTCGCCAGCGGCAATCGACACACACGCACCCACCCACCGGGGCCCAGTGCAAAAAAAAAAAAAAAAAAAAAAAACACACACAAAAACAAAAAAACCAAACAACACAAACGACACGGGAAGCGCACACCGCCAACCAGTCGTCGTCTCAAAATAACAAACACAAACAAAATAAACTAACAACTAGGGCAACACAAAACAAAAACGCCTCGCACGAACCGCCCACAAAAAGGACAAGCACACGCACAGCCTCTGCTGACGACCACGACGCAGCGGCACGCTGCTCCTGTCCCGCGCCCCGCGCCCACTCGATTCACAACTCACGCGACACCGTCAACGACGGGCTCGCTTCCCGCAACCTACCACCTTTCCGCCACGACGCACAGCCCCAGCCCCAGCCCCACCCGACGACGCCCGTGGCAACGACTGCACTTTCACCACCGCCTCCCCCTTCCCCCCAAAACACACACACACACACACACACACACACACACACACAGCCAGCCAAAAACGCACTCCGCGACCCACACATGCACGTGCATCGGCACACGCCAACCAGTCAACGTCGACAACCACACGCAAGGCTCGAAACGAAACCGGCGTCCTTCCACGTTGCCATCAAGCTACGCGACACAAGACACAAGGAACCAACACAACAGCCGGCCCACTAATTCCCACTCTCACGCCGCAAAAAGCACACCGAAACCGCCAAACGCACGCACATTCCCCTTCGCACTGACACCACCGACCGGCTCGCTACCACACACCTCTCGGCAGCCGTTTCACGCCAATTCGCCACACCGCCCACACAGTCGACAAGCGCCCGCCCTGTACGCACACGCAACGACGCAGCGCAGCAAAGGGCGCCCGCAACACATACCTCTCCGCCGCCCGACGCGCCAACCGCCACACCACACCGCCAGCCACTCGCAAATTGTGCACTGCCACCAGCCACACGTCCAACACGCCGCGCCGCCTCCGGCCACCCGCCAGGGGGCGCTCACGTCCGCGACAACAGCGCGGCCCGCCGGGCCGGGCCGGGCCGAACCGAACCGAGCCGCCGCTGCTCTGCACTCGGCACGGCCACACCCTGCTGCAGACCGGGCTCGTCCCTCTGTACGCGTCTGCCTGCGCATCAACACAACACGACCTTTTTTTTTTTTTTTTTTTTTTTTTTTCTCTCTCTCTCTACCGCCATCCCTCCTTCTCGCGTTTTACTCGTTGTTGCAGCAGCGGCGCACACCTACACATCCACAGCCCCAGCCGAGCCGGCCTCACCTCAGGGCCCGCCGCCAGCGTCTCCTCCTCGGGCACAGGTGCGGTGCTGTGGCCGCCCATCCAACCGCATTGCTGGCCGTCCAGCCACCAGGCGTTCCCACTGCCGCGAGCCACGCCGCGCACCGACCCTGCTGCAGAAAACGAAGCATAGCCAGAGACCGACCGATACACAAAGCAAGCCGTCGCCTCGCCTCTTGTCCTTCCTGCCTTCCTTCCGCCCCCGCCCTTCTCACACCACCGCCTCTCCACTTTCGCCCCCCCCCCTCCTTTTTTTTTTTTTGTTTTCTTCTTTCTTTCTTTCTTTCTTTCTTTCTTTCTTTGGCCCTCTCTCCTTCCCGCCATGGCGGTTACGGCACCGCCTGCAGCGGCAGATTTTTTGCGCCCACACGCCTACTCCTACCACCATTAACCTTGCCCTGCCCTGCCCATCAACGTCGCAGTCGAACCGACGCTTGCCAACACACTGCCCACGTTCCTTTCTCTTTTCGGCCTACGCCCATTACGCGCCGCCGCCACAGCACCTTCCCTTCCCACAACACACCGACGTCATCACACGCACCCAAAACAGGGGCCACGACCGTGTTCCTCGCCCACTCCCATCCCGCACGGTACGCACATTCCCAACTACTACCGCGCACCCTCCCTTTCCAATCTGTGTGTCTCTGTGTCTGTGTCCTGTCCGCGCGTGACGCCTCTCAACATCCGCCGTCCCCCGTCCCGTTTTCGCCCCCATGCCGTCGTCGCGCCGCCTCCGCCCCTGTCCGCCCCGCACCACACCATACACCGCTGCTTGTCCCGGCCGTTGCCACCAAAGGCGCCGACCGCAAACGCGCCACGCCGCAGCCCCCGTGCGTCTCGCGCTCGCTTGCATCTCCGTGCCGACGCTGCCTCTCTTCCCGCTCGCACTCGACCTCGACAACACAGTCTTTGGCTCCGCCACTGCGTGTTCCGGTGGTACGCACGCTGCAACACGTATGTATTCATTACCAGAGCGATGGCGAGGCATGACAGCATCTCTGTCTGACCAGAGAGTTCTTTATCGCTGCTAGTCGGCGCTTGGACCGCGCCAGACGACAGTAGTGGCACGCACCGGGTCGCCAGGAACAGTTGTTATATATATATTGTAGCGCGAGTCGGGAGAGGTAGTAGTCGGTCGACAGTAGTAGCGGGTGGACGGTTGTACTGAGCGGGCGTCGGCGGCGTGCTCTGCTCGTCTCGCGACTCTGGTCACGGTTCGGGACGATGTATAGTATATTGTGTTATAATCAAAAGGTGGTGTGACGCTGCATTGCGCAAATCTGATAACGTATGTTCATTGTACTTCTTTTGTTCAACAACAAAAGCCCCACTATTACTTTTTTTCTAAAGTAACTTTTGTCTCTTAACGAAAAACATTCACTTTTTAAAGACTACTTCCTATGGCATTTCCCTCCAAGGAGTGCAATTAATTACCAGCCAGCACTCATTCATTGCACACAGCTGTGTAAGGGGTATCTACAATTGAGGAGCGGATATAAATGCAATTTTTTGTTTTTTTTTTTTTGTGTGTGTGTTGTAACCTCCCAGCAAAATTTAAAATAATGGACAATGTTATTTACGGATGCTAATGGACATTGCGCTAATTGTAACCTCGCCCACAATGAGAGGTATTGAAAATGGCAACAAAAATGTGAAATTCGCAATCTGACTCAAATATAAAGTCTTCACACAACATTTACAAAGGTCCGTTCAGTGACAAGAAACTTCAATTAAACCGAAATATCGGTCTTTGGCCCTGTGCAAAACAATCAGAATTAAAGTCTTACCTCCGAATAAATGGATGTCACATTTCTGCTCTGGTTGTTGCGCAGCGCTTGGAGGAACTGCATTGCAAATAATAATATTCTCTTTTTTGTGATTTTAGTGACATTTTTCTTCAAAGAAGTGGAATGAAATGTGAAGTGCAACGAACTCTTTAGTTCAATAAAAAATTTAATGTTTGAAAAATGCTTTTGAAATAAAAATTATTATTGGGGAACTTGTTGGAGAATAATTACAATAAATACAATTTTTCATTATCTAATGATTATATTAATTAACAGTATACCTTATTCACCATCTTGACCAGTGTTGCCGACCGCCTACATCACACAACCGCACTCGGCTGCTACTACTGACCGACCGCTCTGCATGACGACTATTAGCGTACTGCACGCGACGACTACTGACAGAGTACAGCCCTCAACTACACAGAGCTACGGACTCGCAACGACTACTGACAGACTGACTGACTGACTGACTGAGAACCGCTCGCAACACTCGCGCAGTCCAGCGCAAACTCTCTGGTCACAGATGCTACAATGTCTCGCCATCGCTACTATGTTACATACGTGTTTCAGTGTCTTTTTCATTGGGGTAACGATCTTTGGCTCTTTTTATTTCTGAATACAGGGCCAAAGGTCAACGCTGCTGCCCTTATACAATTTATCAGGTTTCATTATGTCTGTTGCAATGTTACATACGGTTCACTCTTTCATTAATATTATCGTTGGGTTTGTTTTGTAGGGACGTTAACATTCTGGCACATTTTTATTATCATCGGACTCTCTGCTATTTGTGCAGGGAGGTTATACCTGGGTCCATTTCCATTTCCATTTACATTTTAATATTGATAGACTTTTTGTTTTCTTTTTTGTTTCTTGTTGTTTTTCCTTCTTTTTTTTTGTTGTTTTTTTTTTCTTTTTTTGTTTTGTTTTTCCCGCTCTCACCACCACCGCCGCATCACGCCTTCCGTTTTCTTGGTTTCTTTTCTGTTCTTCAACTGCTTCAACATCACCGCGCCCCATTTCCACACCACAGCCATCAGCCTCCAAGACGGGCGGGCGCAGTGTGCCGTTTCCGGCGCACAAGCACACCCGTACGGTACTCTCCTCGCCCCCACGCCACCAACAACACAGCGACCACGCGGCTTTCAGGCACGGCACGGCACGGCACGGCACCGGCGAAATGCGCCGCCCCCGCCCCTCCGCGCATCCGTCCGTCTCGCCACGTTCACTGACAGCCGCGTCTGCGGCTACACCACGACAACCACAACACAACACCGCTCCCCTCCCTGGCAACTCACATTGTTTTTCTCCTCCTCTTTTGCACAAACCACAACGCCGAGCACAGGCGCAAGCCACCCACACCGCGCCCCTCCCCGTCCCGTCTTTGGCCGCCGCTCCTCGTTTCCTCGTTTGCCCCCTCCCATCTCCCGAAATGCCATGCCAGCAGCGTTACGCATGCCCCTCCCCTGTCCACACAACACTACCGCCTAAACGAACAGCCTTTTCCGGGCCACATCCAGGGCACGCCCACCTCCAAACACTGCCAATTCACGGACGCACACACACACACACACACACACACACACTCACTTTCTCGACACCTTTCTGTACGGAGGGTGCGTCATCTCGACCGTGACAGAGTGACGGCAACTATCGACGATCCATTTCCCCCCACTGGTAAAACATGTCCACTAACACCTACATACATCATTCAAGTACACAGACAATAGCATACACACAATGGGAGGGCACACGAACATGGACGGCACGGCACTGTCATACACTCTTCCTCAGAACCATATCAACAAACGTTACGTACATCCGGGAAAGCGAAAGCGAAAGCGAACGCGAAAGCGAACGCGAAAGCGAAAGCGAAAGCAAAAGCAAAGGCAAAGCCCAATGCAGCCGTCAAAGGTAACGTTCACCACGGCAGACACTTGCAGCCGCGCCGCCGTTAAACGCATTTCAGTGCGGCTCCAATACGCCTCCGACACGGGAACGTTCCGTTGCTCTACGAATGCGTTTCTCCCCTTTTTCCCTTCCTCTCTCTTTTGCCCCCCCTCCTTGCACTCTTGCCTCATTCCTCACGTTCTGCCCAGACATTCGACCGATCAAAGTCAACCTTTCGTTACCGTTCTCAGCGCGACGGTGTACAACAGTATGACGGGTGTGCCCAAGACTTCGGTTCAGTTGCGTGACGCCGGTCTATCGCGCCGATCGACAGTTACTCAGGGGGCGACGGATCGGACCACGTCACCGACACACAAAACACTTTCAAACAAACAAATACATACCGGATGGACACAGACAAACACGTGTACAGACATTCGCCAAACAAACGACCGCCGCCGCCGCCGCCGTCGTCGTCTAGCGTGCATCTTGAATGACGACATCGGTGTGCGTGCGTCGTACGCAATCAGTCAGACACGGCTATCAAACATCAGAGTCGAATGGTACATCATCGTGCGTGTCGCCGTACACGTACAGTACAATACAACAACAATGCGTCTTAATGGCACGTTCATTTCAACGTCACTCACACACCTCCACGCTGCAGTTACGTCGCACCATTGTCAAACTCGGCGTACAGCAAAGGGAATAGTGGGCGGCAAAAAAAACCAAACAAAAACATTTCACATTTCACCCTCGCCATGTATGATGTGCAAAAAAACAAACCCGCAAACGGCCGTCGTTACGGTGACACAAAAGTCGCCGATCACACTGTCCCCCCTCGCAGACGGGTAACACACACACACACACACACACACCAACAACACCAATGGGTCAAAAACCACGCCAACGAGGCGTGCCACCATTCCACGCCACGGCGACCAACCTCGTGGCCGTACCCCGCGCAACACGCTTTGACGCGCCCCCCCACCCACAATCAAAATGCACACATACATCACAGCCGTCCACACAAACAACAACAACAACAATTCCGCCCTTCCCGCAAAAGGCAAGTTGGTGGCCCTGAAAAGGGCCGTTTTGCCGCTCTCGCAACGGAGGAGCCTTCTCTCTCCATCCTTCCTTCCATTCCAGAGCCACCTCCTTACTTGGAGCTCGTGTACTTGGTCACCGCCTTCGTGCCCTCGCTCACGGCGTGCTTGGCCAGCTCGCCAGGCAGCAACAGCCGCACAGCGGTCTGGATCTCGCGGGACGTGATGGTCGAGCGCTTGTTGTAGTGCGCCAGGCGAGAAGCCTCGGCCGCAATGCGCTCGAAAATGTCGTTCACGAAGCTGTTCATGATGCTCATCGCCTTCGACGAGATGCCCGTGTCAGGGTGCACCTGCTTCAGCACCTTGTAGATGTAGATGGCATAGCTCTCCTTCCTCTTGCGCTTCTTCTTCTTGTCGCCCTTCGAAATGTTCTTCTGCGCCTTGCCAGCCTTCTTGGCGGCCTTCCCGCTAGTCTTGGGCGGCATCTCGAACCAACGTACGGCAGCAGCAACACCAGTAGCAAGCGCTCCGCTCTAGTCAGCGTCTCCCCACACAGTGGCACCCGCCGCCAGCCGCCGCCGCACCTTTACCAGCTCGCCCTGTTGCGGCCGCCGACCAATGGGGCGCGCGCGCAACCGGCCGCCGCACCCGAGCCCATAAAGCACCCCCACCCCGGCTGCGCCGGCGCGCACTCCGCTGCTCGACTCGCTGCCGCTCGCACCGGTCGTTTTCGTTTCCGTTTCGTGTGCACCGTCGCTAGCCCATCGCCATGTCCGGACGCGGAAAGGGAGGCAAAGTCAAGGGCAAGTCAAAGTCCCGCTCAAGCAGGGCTGGGCTCCAGTTCCCGGTCGGCAGAATCCACCGCCTCCTGCGCAAGGGAAACTACGCAGAGCGCGTCGGCGCCGGGGCGCCCGTCTACCTCGCCGCCGTCATGGAGTACCTCGCGGCTGAGGTGCTCGAGCTGGCCGGAAACGCGGCCCGCGACAACAAGAAGACGCGCATCATCCCGCGCCACCTGCAGCTTGCCATCCGCAACGACGAGGAGCTCAACAAGCTCCTGTCGGGCGTCACCATCGCACAGGGTGGTGTCCTGCCCAACATCCAGGCCGTCCTGCTGCCAAAGAAGACCGAGAAGAAGGCCTAAAGGAGGCCAGGCAATCGCAGCGCCGCGTGCTCCCCTGCACGCAACGCGCTTTGCCGGCTCGGCTCGGCCCACAACAATCGGCCCTTTTCAGGGCCACCACACACACCTACGTCCAAAGCAAAATTTCAGTCGTCCTCGCCGCACCTTGTTTTGTTTTAACTTTGCACTGTCACAGCACAGCCGCCGCCGGCGCACGTCCGCCATCTTGTCGTCCACACAGCCCGTGTGGCCCAACACACACACACACACACACACACATTTTGCACGGTCGCAGTCGCCTTCCAAACCGACAACGGCAGCAATAATGACCATTGTTAAAGGGAGGCGTGTCGACACACCGCCCTCCACTCCCGCGCGCAACGGCCGTCGACACGAACGAAACAGCTGATCCGGCCGCCTATGCCCACACGCCTTGCCTCGGAAACCCCAACGCCGCCGCAAACAAACACACAGAGACAAACCACGCAAGCAAATAATCACCGCCTCTCGCACAACAACACACAGCCCGCCATCTCCGTCGCGATCGATACAAAGACACACAATAACAAACACACAAACGAAGCAGCTCCACACACAGCCAGCCACATGACACGTTTCCTTTCCTTCTCCCCTCCCAGTCACATCACGTCGCTCAAACGGAAAGAAACAAACAAACAAACAAACAACACAGCGCACACACGCAGCAACAACACAGACTCTTTCGCACTTTTCAACTTCCGAACAGTGTGGTGGCCCTGAAAAGGGCCGTTTTCTAGTCTCTCCCACCCACAAGCACGGCCGCGGGAAGGCCAGCGCCCGCTGCGACGCAGCCTAACCGCCGAAACCGTACAGGGTGCGCCCCTGCCTCTTCAGGGCGTACACCACGTCCATGGCCGTCACAGTCTTGCGCTTGGCGTGCTCAGTGTACGTCACCGCGTCGCGGATCACGTTCTCCAGGAACACCTTCAGCACCCCGCGGGTCTCCTCGTAGATCAGACCAGAGATGCGCTTCACGCCGCCCCTGCGAGCCAGGCGGCGGATGGCGGGCTTCGTGATGCCCTGGATGTTGTCGCGCAACACCTTGCGGTGCCGCTTGGCGCCACCCTTGCCGAGCCCCTTTCCTCCCTTGCCGCGGCCTGTCATCCTTCCTTCCTCGGGCAAAGCAACAACGTGCACAAACAGCAGCTGCAGCGGCTGGCGAGTCGGCTACGGTCTGCGCCCAGCGCGCCCGCCGCCCCCCTATATAGACTCTGGCCCGCCCTCCCCCCACCACGCGCAACCGAGGGCATATAAGCGCAGCACGGAGGCGCGCGGGCCCGTTGTCAAGGCAGCACCGGACGCCGCGCCGCACCTAACCTCCACGCACGCCGCTCCGCTACCGCTACCGCCATGGCCCGCACAAAGCAAACGGCCCGCAAGTCCACCGGCGGAAAGGCGCCGCGCAAACAGCTCGCCACCAAGGCGGCGAGGAAGAGCGCGCCCGCCACCGGAGGCGTCAAGAAGCCCCACCGCTACAGGCCGGGCACCGTCGCCCTGCGAGAAATCAGGCGCTACCAGAAGAGCACAGAGCTGCTCATCCGCAAGCTGCCATTCCAGCGCCTAGTGCGCGAGATCGCCCAGGACTTCAAGACCGACCTGCGCTTCCAGAGCTCCGCAGTCATGGCCCTGCAGGAGGCCAGCGAGGCCTACCTCGTCGGCCTCTTCGAAGACACCAACCTGTGCGCAATCCACGCCAAGCGCGTCACCATCATGCCCAAGGACATCCAGCTCGCGCGCCGCATCCGCGGCGAGCGCGCCTAAACCGCGCCGCGGCACCGCACCGCACCGCACAAACAAAAACGGCCCTTTTCAGGGCCACTAACATCTCTCCGTCGCGAGCAAACTTTGTCGGTCGCCTGCCTCTCGCCCCGCAACCCAAAAACAAAAACCACCACTTCCCGTCCGTCCGCCACACCCGCTCACTCTGCCTGCCTGCTAGCAGCGCGCAACAATCACACATCATCCCTCCCCGGCGCTCAAAGCGCACAATGCCCAACGGCCGACGTCACACCGCACGGGTGGCTGGCCGGCCGCCGCTTTCGTTTCGAAAACAAAAAAACCCGCACTCCACTCCGACGGCCAACGGCCAGGCAGGCGCGCTCGCTCGCTCTACACGCCACCGAAATCCCCGCCGACTCCTTCCGCATCTCAACGTGCCCCCCGTTGCAAAACATAACACACACACACACAAAGGAACAAAACAAAACAAAGACCAGACACGACTCGACAAGACAGACATCCGAGAAGAACGAACGCAGGCAAGCCAACCAACGTATTCAAACAAAACAACGTGACAGAAAACCAACCGTCGGCCGCCGCCACAAACACGGCGACAATCAACCACGACAACAACAACAACAACAACAACAACAACACCGCTTACCGCTACCGCCGCCCACACCCGCCACCGACCCCCGCAATCCAACCACCACGGCACGCAAACAGCATCCCCACGGGCATACAGAAACGCCAGACAGACAGACACCCACACCAAACGCAACACGACAATCAAAACCTTCCCCGACGTGCTTTGATGGCCCTGAGAAGGGCCGTTTTGGGCCGCGCGTCTCTTGCGCGCCACTAGACGACGACGGGGGGTGGGGACGACGGAGTCAAGCGCCAAACCCTTCCATTCCCATCTCTTTCTCCTCTACTCTACTTCTTCTTCTTGGGCGAAGCCTTCGCCTTAGACGGCGTCGTCGCCTTCTTCGGGCGCGGCGCCTTCGGCTTCTTCGTCGGAACCTTGGCGGCCTTCTTCGCCTTCGACGGCGACTTGGCCTTGGCCGGCTTGGCCGCAGCCGCCTTCTTCGCACCCGCGGGAGCGGCCGACGCCGCAGACGCCTTCTTGGCGGCGCCCGCCTTCCGACCGGTCGCCGCCTTCACGCCACCAGCCTTCTTTGCGCCGGCCGCACGGGCGCCCTTCTTCTCCTTGCTGGCCGGAGCGGCGCGCTTCTTCTTGGCACCGCCAGCACGAGCCTTGCCGCCCTCGGCCGCCCCCCCGCCGCCGGCGCCGGCAAGCTTGAACGAGCCGGACGCGCCCTTCCCCTTCGTCTGCACCAGCTCGCCCGCCACGACGGCCGACTTGAGGTACTTCTTGATAAACGGCGCCAGCTTCTCCGCGTCCAGCTTGTAGTGCGCGGCTATGTACTTCTTGATCGCCTGCAGCGACGACCCGCCGCGCTCCTTCAGACTCTTGATGGCGGCCGTCACCATCTCAGAGGTGCGCGGGTGCGCAGGCTTGGCGCGCGGCTTCTTCGCAGACGACGCAGACTTGGCCTTCTTCGTAGTGCCGGTGGCGGCGGGTGCCGCAGCAGTCTCGTTCGTAGCCGCCTGATCTGCCATTTCGACGACGCGCCTAACACACAGCGAGAGCGAGCGGGACGGACGGCAGGCACGCAAGCACAGCACAGCAGCAGAGCAGAGAATCACAAGGCCCAGCCAGTGTCGCGGGCGGGCGCGGACGGCCGAGAGAGCGGCCGCCACTCTGCGCGCCGCCGCGCCGCGCCTCCCGCGCTTGCTACCGCCCAACGTCCGACAGCCTGTGCGGAGCAGCCCCAAACCTGCGCCACAACCGCCCGCGCCTTTCAAACCACCGAGGATGGGGCTACACACAGCCACACCACAGTCGCCAACCAGTCGCCACGGCAGCGCCGCAAACCACGGCCAAACTGCAGCTACCGCGCGCTACAGCCTGGGTCGGCCCGCCGAGAATCGCCGCCCCCGCCCAAATGCCGCCCCCACAGCCCCAGCCGACGACCCGCCACAATGGCCAAACCTTCGGCAAAACTCCCACACCGTCGCCGCGGCAGCCCGGCCAGCGCGGCCGGCGCCACAGCCACACAAGCCGAGGCGTGCGGCGATGACGGCCGTGCAAACGCGCCTCCGCCGCCCCATCGCCTTCCGTCGCCCTCCCGCCGTTTCCCGATCGGCCCGCAGCCGTCGGGCCACATCGCGCGCCGTCCTCCTCCTCTCGCCCGCCAACATTCACAGCCGTTTCTCAACAATTGCCCGCCGCAAACGGACGCCGCCTGCGCAACAGGCGCCGCCGCCCCTCGCCGCTTCCGACCCAACCCCTCGACCGAGGCAAACCGCAATCCCAATCTACAGACCAACCCAATCTGCCGTCAAGCACACACGACAGCCGACCTTACACGTTACACGTTACGCGTTACACATTACGTTTACACGTCTACGTTAGGTTAGGTTAGGTGGACGTGGGTTAGGTTAAGGGGACTTGGGTTAGGTTAAGCGTCAAACTTAGGTTAAGCATTCAAACACGTCAGGCGTCAGAGGTTAGGTTAGGTTAGGTTAGGTTAGGTTACACGTTAGGTTAAGGGGTCAGTGCTAGGTTAAGAAGCGTCAAACGTAGGTTAAAAAAGCGTTCAAACGTGAGGCGTGAGCCGGACAGCTTACCTTACGTAGACGTTAGGGGCTCACAGGCTGAGCTCACCTCGCCACACCACAGGTTAGGTTCGGTTCGGTTCGGTTCGCTCGGCTCAGCGTAAAGCGCCGAGGTCAGGGTTACGTTCGTTCACCTTCGGGCGCCACACTTTCGGTTGAAAGGTCGCGACGGGACGACGTCGGCAGGCACGCCGCAAACGAACAAAAACGTACAGACGACGTCGGAAACCGCCGACAGACGGGGGAGCAGCACGACCACGACCAGACACCGAGCGCGAACGAGACACACGCGAACCACCCCCACCGGCCAAAGGGCACCACACAACAACCCAGAGCACCACGTGTCGACACCAGAGCAACCCGCCGCTCACGCGACATGGCTGGCACCGAAGGGCAACCGCCCGCAACTGCGCTTTCCGCGCCGGCCCGGATGCACGTCGTGCTACAACAACACCACTACCGTACACAGCCGCTGTTCACAACATCACTATCAATGGCGCGCCCGCGGCTCGCCGCCGTCGCAGTCGCAGCCCCAACGCCAGCACTTTTGCACCACCATTCACACGCACCGCAACACAGCTCGCCGACACAGCCGAACAAAACAAACACCACACAACAACAGCAACAACGCCGCCGCCTCTACTTGTGCCGGCGACCCACCCCGCCGATGGCGCACCTTTCGCCAGCCGGCAATCGACACACACGCACCCACCCACCGGGGCCCAGTGCAAAAAAAAAAAAAAAAAAAAAACACACACAAAAACAAAAAAACCAAACAACACAAACGACACGGGAAGCGCACACCGCCAACCAGTCGTCGTCTCAAAATAACAAACACAAACAAAATAAACTAACAACTAGGGCAACACAAAACAAAAACGCCTCGCACGAACCGCCCACAAAAAGGACAAGCACACGCACAGCCTCTGCTGACGACCACGACGCAGCGGCACGCTGCTCCTGTCCCGCGCCCCGCGCCCCACTCGATTCACAACTCACGCGACACCGTCAACGACGGGCTCGCTTCCCGCAACCTACCACCTTTCCGCCACGACGCACAGCCCCAGCCCCAGCCCCACCCGACGACGCCCGTGGCAACGACTGCACTTTCACCACCGCCTCCCCCTTCCCCCCCAAAACACACACACACACACACACACACACACACACACACACAGCCAGCCAAAAACGCACTCGCGACCCACACATGCACGTGCATCGGCACACGCCAACCAGTCAACGTCGACAACCACACGCAAGGCTCGAAACGAAACCGGCGTCCTTCCACGTTGCCATCAAGCTACGCGACACAAGACACAAGGAACCAACACAACAGCCGGCCCCACTAATTCCCACTCTCACGCCGCAAAAAGCACACCGAAACCGCCAAACGCACGCACATTCCCCTTCGCACCGACACCACCGACCGGCTCGCTACCACACACCTCTCGGCAGCCGTTTCACGCCAATTCGCCACACCGCCCACACAGTCGACAAGCGCCCGCCCTGTACGGCACACGCAACGACGCAGCGCAGCAAAGGGCGCCCGCAACACATACCTCTCCGCCGCCCGACGCGCCAACCGCCACACCACACCGCCAGCCACTCGCAAATTGTGCACTGCCACCAGCCACACGTCCAACACGCCGCGCCGCCTCCGGCCACCCGCCAGGGGGCGCTCACGTCCGCGACAACAGCGCGGCCCGCCGGGCCGGGCCGGGCCGAACCGAACCGAGCCGCCGCTGCTCTGCACTCGGCACGGCCACACCCTGCTGCAGACCGGGCTCGTCCCTCTGTACGCGTCTGCCTGCGCATCAACACAACACGACCTTTTTTTTTTTTTTTTTTTTTTTTTTCTCTCTCTCTCTACCGCCATCCCTCCTTCTCGCGTTTTACTCGTTGTTGCAGCAGCGGCGCACACCTACACATCCACAGCCCCAGCCGAGCCGGCCTCACCTCAGGGCCCGCCGCCAGCGTCTCCTCCTCGGGCACAGGTGCGGTGCTGTGGCCGCCCATCCAACCGCATTGCTGGCCGTCCAGCCACCAGGCGTTCCCACTGCCGCGAGCCACGCCGCGCACCGACCCTGCTGCAGAAAACGAAGCATAGCCAGAGACCGACCGATACACAAAGCAAGCCGTCGCCTCGCCTCTTGTCCTTCCTGCCTTCCTTCCGCCCCCGCCCTTCTCACACCACCGCCTCTCCACTTTCGCCCCCCCCCCCCCCTCCTTTTTTTTTTTTTGTTTTCTTCTTTCTTTCTTTCTTTCTTTCTTTCTTTCTTTGGCCCTCTCTCCTTCCCGCCATGGCGGTTACGGCACCGCCTGCAGCGGCAGATTTTTTGCGCCCACACGCCTACTCCTACCACCATTAACCTTGCCCTGCCCTGCCCATCAACGTCGCAGTCGAACCGACGCTTGCCAACACACTGCCCACGTTCCTTTCTCTTTTCGGCCTACGCCCATTACGCGCCGCCGCCACAGCACCTTCCCTTCCCACAACACACCGACGTCATCACACGCACCCAAAACAGGGGCCACGACCGTGTTCCTCGCCCACTCCCATCCCGCACGGTACGCACATTCCCAACTACTACCGCGCACCCTCCCTTTCCAATCTGTGTGTCTCTGTGTCTGTGTCCTGTCCGCGCGTGACGCCTCTCAACATCCGCCGTCCCCCGTCCCGTTTTCGCCCCCATGCCGTCGTCGCGCCGCCTCCGCCCCTGTCCGCCCCGCACCACACCATACACCGCTGCTTGTCCCGGCCGTTGCCACCAAAGGCGCCGACCGCAAACGCGCCACGCCGCAGCCCCCGTGCGTCTCGCGCTCGCTTGCATCTCCGTGCCGACGCTGCCTCTCTTCCCGCTCGCACTCGACCTCGACAACACAGTCTTTGGCTCCGCCACTGCGTGTTCCGGTGGTACGCACGCTGCAACACGTATGTATTCATTACCAGAGCGATGGCGAGGCATGACAGCATCTCTGTCTGACCAGAGAGTTCTTTATCGCTGCTAGTCGGCGCTTGGACCGCGCCAGACGACAGTAGTGGCACGCACCGGGTCGCCAGGAACAGTTGTTATATATATATTGTAGCGCGAGTCGGGAGAGGTAGTAGTCGGTCGACAGTAGTAGCGGGTGGACGGTTGTACTGAGCGGGCGTCGGCGGCGTGCTCTGCTCGTCTCGCGACTCTGGTCACGGTTCGGGACGATGTATAGTATATTGTGTTATAATCAAAAGGTGGTGTGACGCTGCATTGCGCAAATCTGATAACGTATGTTCATTGTACTTCTTTTGTTCAACAACAAAAGCCCCACTATTACTTTTTTTCTAAAGTAACTTTTGTCTCTTAACGAAAAACATTCACTTTTTAAAGACTACTTCCTATGGCATTTCCCTCCAAGGAGTGCAATTAATTACCAGCCAGCACTCATTCATTGCACACAGCTGTGTAAGGGGTATCTACAATTGAGGAGCGGATATAAATGCAATTTTTTGTTTTTTTTTTTTTTGTGTGTGTGTTGTAACCTCCCAGCAAAATTTAAAATAATGGACAATGTTATTTACGGATGCTAATGGACATTGCGCTAATTGTAACCTCGCCCACAATGAGAGGTATTGAAAATGGCAACAAAAATGTGAAATTCGCAATCTGACTCAAATATAAAGTCTTCACACAACATTTACAAAGGTCCGTTCAGTGACAAGAAACTTCAATTAAACCGAAATATCGGTCTTTGGCCCTGTGCAAAACAATCAGAATTAAAGTCTTACCTCCGAATAAATGGATGTCACATTTCTGCTCTGGTTGTTGCGCAGCGCTTGGAGGAACTGCATTGCAAATAATAATATTCTCTTTTTTTGTGATTTTAGTGACATTTTTCTTCAAAGAAGTGGAATGAAATGTGAAGTGCAACGAACTCTTTAGTTCAATAAAAAATTTAATGTTTGAAAAATGCTTTTGAAATAAAAATTATTATTGGGGAACTTGTTGGAGAATAATTACAATAAATACAATTTTTCATTATCTAATGATTATATTAATTAACAGTATACCTTATTCACCATCTTGACCAGTGTTGCCGACCGCCTACATCACACAACCGCACTCGGCTGCTACTACTGACCGACCGCTCTGCATGACGACTATTAGCGTACTGCACGCGACGACTACTGACAGAGTACAGCCCTCAACTACACAGAGCTACGGACTCGCAACGACTACTGACAGACTGACTGACTGACTGACTGAGAACCGCTCGCAACACTCGCGCAGTCCAGCGCAAACTCTCTGGTCACAGATGCTACAATGTCTCGCCATCGCTACTATGTTACATACGTGTTTCAGTGTCTTTTTCATTGGGGTAACGATCTTTGGCTCTTTTTATTTCTGAATACAGGGCCAAAGGTCAACGCTGCTGCCCTTATACAATTTATCAGGTTTCATTATGTCTGTTGCAATGTTACATACGGTTCACTCTTTCATTAATATTATCGTTGGGTTTGTTTTGTAGGGACGTTAACATTCTGGCACATTTTTATTATCATCGGACTCTCTGCTATTTGTGCAGGGAGGTTATACCTGGGTCCATTTCCATTTCCATTTACATTTTAATATTGATAGACTTTTTGTTTTCTTTTTTGTTTCTTGTTGTTTTTCCTTCTTTTTTTTTGTTGTTTTTTTTTTCTTTTTTTGTTTTGTTTTTCCCGCTCTCACCACCACCGCCGCATCACGCCTTCCGTTTTCTTGGTTTCTTTTCTGTTCTTCAACTGCTTCAACATCACCGCGCCCCATTTCCACACCACAGCCATCAGCCTCCAAGACGGGCGGGCGCAGTGTGCCGTTTCCGGCGCACAAGCACACCCGTACGGTACTCTCCTCGCCCCCACGCCACCAACAACACAGCGACCACGCGGCTTTCAGGCACGGCACGGCACGGCACGGCACCGGCGAAATGCGCCGCCCCCGCCCCTCCGCGCATCCGTCCGTCTCGCCACGTTCACTGACAGCCGCGTCTGCGGCTACACCACGACAACCACAACACAACACCGCTCCCCTCCCTGGCAACTCACATTGTTTTTCTCCTCCTCTTTTGCACAAACCACAACGCCGAGCACAGGCGCAAGCCACCCACACCGCGCCCCTCCCCGTCCCGTCTTTGGCCGCCGCTCCTCGTTTCCTCGTTTGCCCCCTCCCATCTCCCGAAATGCCATGCCAGCAGCGTTACGCATGCCCCTCCCCTGTCCACACAACACTACCGCCTAAACGAACAGCCTTTTCCGGGCCACATCCAGGGCACGCCCACCTCCAAACACTGCCAATTCACGGACGCACACACACACACACACACACACACACACTCACTTTCTCGACACCTTTCTGTACGGAGGGTGCGTCATCTCGACCGTGACAGAGTGACGGCAACTATCGACGATCCATTTCCCCCCACTGGTAAAACATGTCCACTAACACCTACATACATCATTCAAGTACACAGACAATAGCATACACACAATGGGAGGGCACACGAACATGGACGGCACGGCACTGTCATACACTCTTCCTCAGAACCATATCAACAAACGTTACGTACATCCGGGAAAGCGAAAGCGAAAGCGAACGCGAAAGCGAACGCGAAAGCGAAAGCGAAAGCAAAAGCAAAGGCAAAGCCCAATGCAGCCGTCAAAGGTAACGTTCACCACGGCAGACACTTGCAGCCGCGCCGCCGTTAAACGCATTTCAGTGCGGCTCCAATACGCCTCCGACACGGGAACGTTCCGTTGCTCTACGAATGCGTTTCTCCCCTTTTTCCCTTCCTCTCTCTTTTGCCCCCCCTCCTTGCACTCTTGCCTCATTCCTCACGTTCTGCCCAGACATTCGACCGATCAAAGTCAACCTTTCGTTACCGTTCTCAGCGCGACGGTGTACAACAGTATGACGGGTGTGCCCAAGACTTCGGTTCAGTTGCGTGACGCCGGTCTATCGCGCCGATCGACAGTTACTCAGGGGGCGACGGATCGGACCACGTCACCGACACACAAAACACTTTCAAACAAACAAATACATACCGGATGGACACAGACAAACACGTGTACAGACATTCGCCAAACAAACGACCGCCGCCGCCGCCGCCGTCGTCGTCTAGCGTGCATCTTGAATGACGACATCGGTGTGCGTGCGTCGTACGCAATCAGTCAGACACGGCTATCAAACATCAGAGTCGAATGGTACATCATCGTGCGTGTCGCCGTACACGTACAGTACAATACAACAACAATGCGTCTTAATGGCACGTTCATTTCAACGTCACTCACACACCTCCACGCTGCAGTTACGTCGCACCATTGTCAAACTCGGCGTACAGCAAAGGGAATAGTGGGCGGCAAAAAAAACCAAACAAAAACATTTCACATTTCACCCTCGCCATGTATGATGTGCAAAAAAACAAACCCGCAAACGGCCGTCGTTACGGTGACACAAAAGTCGCCGATCACACTGTCCCCCCTCGCAGACGGGTAACACACACACACACACACACACACCAACAACACCAATGGGTCAAAAACCACGCCAACGAGGCGTGCCACCATTCCACGCCACGGCGACCAACCTCGTGGCCGTACCCCGCGCAACACGCTTTGACGCGCCCCCCCACCCACAATCAAAATGCACACATACATCACAGCCGTCCACACAAACAACAACAACAACAATTCCGCCCTTCCCGCAAAAGGCAAGTTGGTGGCCCTGAAAAGGGCCGTTTTGCCGCTCTCGCAACGGAGGAGCCTTCTCTCTCCATCCTTCCTTCCATTCCAGAGCCACCTCCTTACTTGGAGCTCGTGTACTTGGTCACCGCCTTCGTGCCCTCGCTCACGGCGTGCTTGGCCAGCTCGCCAGGCAGCAACAGCCGCACAGCGGTCTGGATCTCGCGGGACGTGATGGTCGAGCGCTTGTTGTAGTGCGCCAGGCGAGAAGCCTCGGCCGCAATGCGCTCGAAAATGTCGTTCACGAAGCTGTTCATGATGCTCATCGCCTTCGACGAGATGCCCGTGTCAGGGTGCACCTGCTTCAGCACCTTGTAGATGTAGATGGCATAGCTCTCCTTCCTCTTGCGCTTCTTCTTCTTGTCGCCCTTCGAAATGTTCTTCTGCGCCTTGCCAGCCTTCTTGGCGGCCTTCCCGCTAGTCTTGGGCGGCATCTCGAACCAACGTACGGCAGCAGCAACACCAGTAGCAAGCGCTCCGCTCTAGTCAGCGTCTCCCCACACAGTGGCACCCGCCGCCAGCCGCCGCCGCACCTTTACCAGCTCGCCCTGTTGCGGCCGCCGACCAATGGGGCGCGCGCGCAACCGGCCGCCGCACCCGAGCCCATAAAGCACCCCCACCCCGGCTGCGCCGGCTAGAGCCCAGTCTGCGTGACACGACACCGAACGTCTCAGTGGAACAACTAGCAGCAACCATAAAGGCCCTTCAGGCTCAGGTGAATCAACTGGCAAACATCTTGGCCACAATGACTCAACACCCCGCCGAACACTCATCGGCAGCAAAGCAGGCGCCCTCATCGGCGATGACATCAGGAAACCCCACCCCTCGACATGGATAGACGACCTAACATACAAGGTCTAAAAATGTGCGTCTTCAACGCAAACGGTCTATTCCAACAAGCCCTCGAATTCAGGGAATTCATGAAAGAGGAAGATATTGACATATGCTTAGTGGCCGAAACACACCTGAAGCCAGGTGTAAGAGCATCTGTAGCTAACTACAACTGCTACAGACGCGATCGGCCTACCGCAGGAGGCGGGGTTGCAGTATATGTCAAACGAGGTATTAGACACCATCAAGTGTACCCACCAGCAACTCGCCAAATTGAAACAGTCGCATTAGAAATTGCCACTGTAACAGGGCCCCTCACAGTCGTTGCAGCCTACCGCCCCCCTTCCCAAACGTTAGAAGAAGAGGACATAGCTGCACTAGGGAGAATAAGAGGCAAGCTCCTAATAGGAGGAGACCTCAATGCCAAGCACGCAGACTGGCACTCACGAGTAAGCAACAGAGCTGGTCGACAACTGCAACGACTCGCGCGCATTCACCAGTTTCAGGTATGGGGCCCCGAGGAGCCCACCCACTTCCCAAACAACGGAAACAGGGCGGACGTCCTCGACATCGCACTCACGAAACACGTTACGGGTTTTGTGGCTGCCAATTCGATAAACAGGATGTCGTCGGACCACAATCCAGTTATCCTAGAGGTCGACATGGGAGAATGGCTCTCGCTCCCACAGCGCACCACAAATTACAAACGAACAAACTGGGAACAGTTCAGCAACGGAATAGCTGCTGAACTTGCCCAAGCCCCGCCTCCAACAGCAGAGACTGCTGAACAAGCGCTGGAAGACTTCACTAAAGCGATCCTGCAAGCAGCTGAGGAAGCAACACCTGCGCCAGCGGGAGCCGGCCGCTCCAGGCAGCTCCCCCAGCACCTGCTTGCCCAAATCAGACACAAAAACAGGATCGCCAAAGAATGGAAACTCACTAGGAACAAAAACACGAGGAGGCTGCTCAACAGACTACAACGAGAGTTGAAAGTTGCACTCACTGAGTATCGCAACCAGCAATGGTCAGAACGACTATCAACTCTCAAACTAGACGACCACAGCTTGTGGCAAGCCACGAAGCAGTTCACAAGAAGACGCGCAAAAATGCCCCCTCTGCATGGCGAACGTGGACTGCAATTCAGCACTGAAGACAAAGCAAATGCGCTAGCAGACGTGTTCGAAAAACAATTTACGCCAGCAGAGGTACAGGACAGAGAACACGTTGCAATCGTCCGCAGACAACTGGCCACCTTTTTAGAGGCAGACGACGACGATGAATTCACGCCGCTCTTCAGTTCCGAAGACGTGGCGAGTGTCATCAAATCGCTGCCAACAAGAAAGGCACCAGGCCACGACCAGCTCACCAACGAACTATTAAAACACATCCCGCCCATGGCAATAACACACTTAGCAGATATCCTAAACGAAATTACGCGATCGCAAAAATTCCCGACACAGTGGAAACACGCTGAAGTAGTCTCGATCGCAAAACCTGGAAAAGACCCGGTGTTCCCGCAACACTATAGACCGATTAGTCTACTGCCTACCCTCAGTAAACTATACGAGCGTCTCCTCTTAGTACCGATACAGGATCACATCAGAAGAGAGCAAATCCTGCCCAAATTCCAGTTTGGGTTCCGCCCACAACATTCGGCCCCCCAACAAATAATGAGGGTAGTAGAAGCAGCCACAGAAAGCTTCAACTGCAAAGGCTACTGCGGGATCGTCTTACTAGACGTGGCAAAAGCCTTTGATTCAGTTTGGCACACCGGGCTACTCCATAAATTGTACACCCAGGGCTTCCCCGGAAAGATTGTGAAACTTATAAAAAGCTATCTCTCCGGTAGGACATTCTCCGTAAAAGTAGAAACATCACTGTCAAGCAGGAGAAGAATACAAGCAGGGGTTCCACAGGGTTCGGTTCTTGGTCCAACCCTGTACAGTCTCTACACCGCAGACATACCAACCACCCAACACGTACAAACAGCACAGTACGCTGATGACACCGCATTCTTCTCCTGCTCAACAAACAGGAACCTGGTCACGAGACGTCTTCAAACCGCCCTAAATAAAACAGATGAATGGGCCAAACAATGGCGAATCTCACTAAACTCTGAGAAGACCCAAGCCATGCTAATGACTAGACGTCTCGGTAAACGCCGCCCCCCCAGAAGACCCTACCAAATGCTGCACCTGCAGGGCCAAAACCTCCCCTGGAGAGACACTGCGAGGTACCTCGGTGTGACATTAGACAAGCGCCTGACTTGGAAGTGCCACATCGAGGAAGTTCGCAAAAAGGCCCTAGGCAGGATGCAGATCCTCTATCCAATATTGAACAGAGAAAGTTCCCTTGACCCAAACACAGGAGTAGCCGTATATCGAAGTCTAATTAGACCGATACTGGAGTATGCGTGCCCTGTATGGGGTTACGCTGCCAGATCGACGGTAGAACGGTTACAAAAGATCCAGAACAGAGCGCTTAGAAGAGCGCTACACACACCGCCGCGCTTCCCGACGGAAGACCTCCACATAGCGGCAGACATCGAAAAACTAAACACGCGATTCCGTACCCTGGCGGAGCAGTTTTACGCCAACGCGGAAAGGTCGCCAAACGACCTAATAAACTCACTTGGTCGGTACAACAACGTACCAGACCGATACAAGAGACCAAAAGCAATACTCCTCGCATAATAATAAAAAACAATAATAATAATAAAAACAAACCCGTTACTAATAAAGTGACAGAAAAGAAACCAGAATACTCTAAAGAATAGAACAATCAAAAGACAAGAACATCCAAATACTCCACCAAAAATTGAAGGAAATGTCCGAGTGGGACAACAACCTTCACAGAAAACAACCTCTGAAGACAGAGGAAGAAATTAGAGTGAGCTGCTGCTGCGCCGGCGCGCACTCCGCTGCTCGACTCGCTGCCGCTCGCACCGGTCGTTTTCGTTTCCGTTTCGTGTGCACCGTCGCTAGCCCATCGCCATGTCCGGACGCGGAAAGGGAGGCAAAGTCAAGGGCAAGTCAAAGTCCCGCTCAAGCAGGGCTGGGCTCCAGTTCCCGGTCGGCAGAATCCACCGCCTCCTGCGCAAGGGAAACTACGCAGAGCGCGTCGGCGCCGGGGCGCCCGTCTACCTCGCCGCCGTCATGGAGTACCTCGCGGCTGAGGTGCTCGAGCTGGCCGGAAACGCGGCCCGCGACAACAAGAAGACGCGCATCATCCCGCGCCACCTGCAGCTTGCCATCCGCAACGACGAGGAGCTCAACAAGCTCCTGTCGGGCGTCACCATCGCACAGGGTGGTGTCCTGCCCAACATCCAGGCCGTCCTGCTGCCAAAGAAGACCGAGAAGAAGGCCTAAAGGAGGCCAGGCAATCGCAGCGCCGCGTGCTCCCCTGCACGCAACGCGCTTTGCCGGCTCGGCTCGGCCCACAACAATCGGCCCTTTTCAGGGCCACCACACACACCTACGTCCAAAGCAAAATTTCAGTCGTCCTCGCCGCACCTTGTTTTGTTTTAACTTTGCACTGTCACAGCACAGCCGCCGCCGGCGCACGTCCGCCATCTTGTCGTCCACACAGCCCGTGTGGCCCAACACACACACACACACACACACACACATTTTGCACGGTCGCAGTCGCCTTCCAAACCGACAACGGCAGCAATAATGACCATTGTTAAAGGGAGGCGTGTCGACACACCGCCCTCCACTCCCGCGCGCAACGGCCGTCGACACGAACGAAACAGCTGATCCGGCCGCCTATGCCCACACGCCTTGCCTCGGAAACCCCAACGCCGCCGCAAACAAACACACAGAGACAAACCACGCAAGCAAATAATCACCGCCTCTCGCACAACAACACACAGCCCGCCATCTCCGTCGCGATCGATACAAAGACACACAATAACAAACACACAAACGAAGCAGCTCCACACACAGCCAGCCACATGACACGTTTCCTTTCCTTCTCCCCTCCCAGTCACATCACGTCGCTCAAACGGAAAGAAACAAACAAACAAACAAACAACACAGCGCACACACGCAGCAACAACACAGACTCTTTCGCACTTTTCAACTTCCGAACAGTGTGGTGGCCCTGAAAAGGGCCGTTTTCTAGTCTCTCCCACCCACAAGCACGGCCGCGGGAAGGCCAGCGCCCGCTGCGACGCAGCCTAACCGCCGAAACCGTACAGGGTGCGCCCCTGCCTCTTCAGGGCGTACACCACGTCCATGGCCGTCACAGTCTTGCGCTTGGCGTGCTCAGTGTACGTCACCGCGTCGCGGATCACGTTCTCCAGGAACACCTTCAGCACCCCGCGGGTCTCCTCGTAGATCAGACCAGAGATGCGCTTCACGCCGCCCCTGCGAGCCAGGCGGCGGATGGCGGGCTTCGTGATGCCCTGGATGTTGTCGCGCAACACCTTGCGGTGCCGCTTGGCGCCACCCTTGCCGAGCCCCTTTCCTCCCTTGCCGCGGCCTGTCATCCTTCCTTCCTCGGGCAAAGCAACAACGTGCACAAACAGCAGCTGCAGCGGCTGGCGAGTCGGCTACGGTCTGCGCCCAGCGCGCCCGCCGCCCCCCTATATAGACTCTGGCCCGCCCTCCCCCCACCACGCGCAACCGAGGGCATATAAGCGCAGCACGGAGGCGCGCGGGCCCGTTGTCAAGGCAGCACCGGACGCCGCGCCGCACCTAACCTCCACGCACGCCGCTCCGCTACCGCTACCGCCATGGCCCGCACAAAGCAAACGGCCCGCAAGTCCACCGGCGGAAAGGCGCCGCGCAAACAGCTCGCCACCAAGGCGGCGAGGAAGAGCGCGCCCGCCACCGGAGGCGTCAAGAAGCCCCACCGCTACAGGCCGGGCACCGTCGCCCTGCGAGAAATCAGGCGCTACCAGAAGAGCACAGAGCTGCTCATCCGCAAGCTGCCATTCCAGCGCCTAGTGCGCGAGATCGCCCAGGACTTCAAGACCGACCTGCGCTTCCAGAGCTCCGCAGTCATGGCCCTGCAGGAGGCCAGCGAGGCCTACCTCGTCGGCCTCTTCGAAGACACCAACCTGTGCGCAATCCACGCCAAGCGCGTCACCATCATGCCCAAGGACATCCAGCTCGCGCGCCGCATCCGCGGCGAGCGCGCCTAAACCGCGCCGCGGCACCGCACCGCACCGCACAAACAAAAACGGCCCTTTTCAGGGCCACTAACATCTCTCCGTCGCGAGCAAACTTTGTCGGTCGCCTGCCTCTCGCCCCGCAACCCAAAAACAAAAACCACCACTTCCCGTCCGTCCGCCACACCCGCTCACTCTGCCTGCCTGCTAGCAGCGCGCAACAATCACACATCATCCCTCCCCGGCGCTCAAAGCGCACAATGCCCAACGGCCGACGTCACACCGCACGGGTGGCTGGCCGGCCGCCGCTTTCGTTTCGAAAACAAAAAAACCCGCACTCCACTCCGACGGCCAACGGCCAGGCAGGCGCGCTCGCTCGCTCTACACGCCACCGAAATCCCCGCCGACTCCTTCCGCATCTCAACGTGCCCCCCGTTGCAAAACATAACACACACACACACAAAGGAACAAAACAAAACAAAGACCAGACACGACTCGACAAGACAGACATCCGAGAAGAACGAACGCAGGCAAGCCAACCAACGTATTCAAACAAAACAACGTGACAGAAAACCAACCGTCGGCCGCCGCCACAAACACGGCGACAATCAACCACGACAACAACAACAACAACAACAACAACAACACCGCTTACCGCTACCGCCGCCCACACCCGCCACCGACCCCCGCAATCCAACCACCACGGCACGCAAACAGCATCCCCACGGGCATACAGAAACGCCAGACAGACAGACACCCACACCAAACGCAACACGACAATCAAAACCTTCCCCGACGTGCTTTGATGGCCCTGAGAAGGGCCGTTTTGGGCCGCGCGTCTCTTGCGCGCCACTAGACGACGACGGGGGGTGGGGACGACGGAGTCAAGCGCCAAACCCTTCCATTCCCATCTCTTTCTCCTCTACTCTACTTCTTCTTCTTGGGCGAAGCCTTCGCCTTAGACGGCGTCGTCGCCTTCTTCGGGCGCGGCGCCTTCGGCTTCTTCGTCGGAACCTTGGCGGCCTTCTTCGCCTTCGACGGCGACTTGGCCTTGGCCGGCTTGGCCGCAGCCGCCTTCTTCGCACCCGCGGGAGCGGCCGACGCCGCAGACGCCTTCTTGGCGGCGCCCGCCTTCCGACCGGTCGCCGCCTTCACGCCACCAGCCTTCTTTGCGCCGGCCGCACGGGCGCCCTTCTTCTCCTTGCTGGCCGGAGCGGCGCGCTTCTTCTTGGCACCGCCAGCACGAGCCTTGCCGCCCTCGGCCGCCCCCCCGCCGCCGGCGCCGGCAAGCTTGAACGAGCCGGACGCGCCCTTCCCCTTCGTCTGCACCAGCTCGCCCGCCACGACGGCCGACTTGAGGTACTTCTTGATAAACGGCGCCAGCTTCTCCGCGTCCAGCTTGTAGTGCGCGGCTATGTACTTCTTGATCGCCTGCAGCGACGACCCGCCGCGCTCCTTCAGACTCTTGATGGCGGCCGTCACCATCTCAGAGGTGCGCGGGTGCGCAGGCTTGGCGCGCGGCTTCTTCGCAGACGACGCAGACTTGGCCTTCTTCGTAGTGCCGGTGGCGGCGGGTGCCGCAGCAGTCTCGTTCGTAGCCGCCTGATCTGCCATTTCGACGACGCGCCTAACACACAGCGAGAGCGAGCGGGACGGACGGCAGGCACGCAAGCACAGCACAGCAGCAGAGCAGAGAATCACAAGGCCCAGCCAGTGTCGCGGGCGGGCGCGGACGGCCGAGAGAGCGGCCGCCACTCTGCGCGCCGCCGCGCCGCGCCTCCCGCGCTTGCTACCGCCCAACGTCCGACAGCCTGTGCGGAGCAGCCCCAAACCTGCGCCACAACCGCCCGCGCCTTTCAAACCACCGAGGATGGGGCTACACACAGCCACACCACAGTCGCCAACCAGTCGCCACGGCAGCGCCGCAAACCACGGCCAAACTGCAGCTACCGCGCGCTACAGCCTGGGTCGGCCCGCCGAGAATCGCCGCCCCCGCCCAAATGCCGCCCCCACAGCCCCAGCCGACGACCCGCCACAATGGCCAAACCTTCGGCAAAACTCCCACACCGTCGCCGCGGCAGCCCGGCCAGCGCGGCCGGCGCCACAGCCACACAAGCCGAGGCGTGCGGCGATGACGGCCGTGCAAACGCGCCTCCGCCGCCCCATCGCCTTCCGTCGCCCTCCCGCCGTTTCCCGATCGGCCCGCAGCCGTCGGGCCACATCGCGCGCCGTCCTCCTCCTCTCGCCCGCCAACATTCACAGCCGTTTCTCAACAATTGCCCGCCGCAAACGGACGCCGCCTGCGCAACAGGCGCCGCCGCCCCTCGCCGCTTCCGACCCAACCCCTCGACCGAGGCAAACCGCAATCCCAATCTACAGACCAACCCAATCTGCCGTCAAGCACACACGACAGCCGACCTTACACGTTACACGTTACGCGTTACACATTACGTTTACACGTCTACGTTAGGTTAGGTTAGGTGGACGTGGGTTAGGTTAAGGGGACTTGGGTTAGGTTAAGCGTCAAACTTAGGTTAAGCATTCAAACACGTCAGGCGTCAGAGGTTAGGTTAGGTTAGGTTAGGTTAGGTTACACGTTAGGTTAAGGGGTCAGTGCTAGGTTAAGAAGCGTCAAACGTAGGTTAAAAAAGCGTTCAAACGTGAGGCGTGAGCCGGACAGCTTACCTTACGTAGACGTTAGGGGCTCACAGGCTGAGCTCACCTCGCCACACCACAGGTTAGGTTCGGTTCGGTTCGGTTCGCTCGGCTCAGCGTAAAGCGCCGAGGTCAGGGTTACGTTCGTTCACCTTCGGGCGCCACACTTTCGGTTGAAAGGTCGCGACGGGACGACGTCGGCAGGCACGCCGCAAACGAACAAAAACGTACAGACGACGTCGGAAACCGCCGACAGACGGGGGAGCAGCACGACCACGACCAGACACCGAGCGCGAACGAGACACACGCGAACCACCCCCACCGGCCAAAGGGCACCACACAACAACCCAGAGCACCACGTGTCGACACCAGAGCAACCCGCCGCTCACGCGACATGGCTGGCACCGAAGGGCAACCGCCCGCAACTGCGCTTTCCGCGCCGGCCCGGATGCACGTCGTGCTACAACAACACCACTACCGTACACAGCCGCTGTTCACAACATCACTATCAATGGCGCGCCCGCGGCTCGCCGCCGTCGCAGTCGCAGCCCCAACGCCAGCACTTTTGCACCACCATTCACACGCACCGCAACACAGCTCGCCGACACAGCCGAACAAAACAAACACCACACAACAACAGCAACAACGCCGCCGCCTCTACTTGTGCCGGCGACCCACCCCGCCGATGGCGCACCTTTCGCCAGCCGGCAATCGACACACACGCACCCACCCACCGGGGCCCAGTGCAAAAAAAAAAAAAAAAAAAAACACACACAAAAACAAAAAAACCAAACAACACAAACGACACGGGAAGCGCACACCGCCAACCAGTCGTCGTCTCAAAATAACAAACACAAACAAAATAAACTAACAACTAGGGCAACACAAAACAAAAACGCCTCGCACGAACCGCCCACAAAAAGGACAAGCACACGCACAGCCTCTGCTGACGACCACGACGCAGCGGCACGCTGCTCCTGTCCCGCGCCCCGCGCCCCACTCGATTCACAACTCACGCGACACCGTCAACGACGGGCTCGCTTCCCGCAACCTACCACCTTTCCGCCACGACGCACAGCCCCAGCCCCAGCCCCACCCGACGACGCCCGTGGCAACGACTGCACTTTCACCACCGCCTCCCCCTTCCCCCCCAAAACACACACACACACACACACACACACACACACACACACACACAGCCAGCCAAAAACGCACTCGCGACCCACACATGCACGTGCATCGGCACACGCCAACCAGTCAACGTCGACAACCACACGCAAGGCTCGAAACGAAACCGGCGTCCTTCCACGTTGCCATCAAGCTACGCGACACAAGACACAAGGAACCAACACAACAGCCGGCCCCACTAATTCCCACTCTCACGCCGCAAAAAGCACACCGAAACCGCCAAACGCACGCACATTCCCCTTCGCACCGACACCACCGACCGGCTCGCTACCACACACCTCTCGGCAGCCGTTTCACGCCAATTCGCCACACCGCCCACACAGTCGACAAGCGCCCGCCCTGTACGGCACACGCAACGACGCAGCGCAGCAAAGGGCGCCCGCAACACATACCTCTCCGCCGCCCGACGCGCCAACCGCCACACCACACCGCCAGCCACTCGCAAATTGTGCACTGCCACCAGCCACACGTCCAACACGCCGCGCCGCCTCCGGCCACCCGCCAGGGGGCGCTCACGTCCGCGACAACAGCGCGGCCCGCCGGGCCGGGCCGGGCCGAACCGAACCGAGCCGCCGCTGCTCTGCACTCGGCACGGCCACACCCTGCTGCAGACCGGGCTCGTCCCTCTGTACGCGTCTGCCTGCGCATCAACACAACACGACCTTTTTTTTTTTTTTTTTTTTTTTTTTTTCTCTCTCTCTACCGCCATCCCTCCTTCTCGCGTTTTACTCGTTGTTGCAGCAGCGGCGCACACCTACACATCCACAGCCCCAGCCGAGCCGGCCTCACCTCAGGGCCCGCCGCCAGCGTCTCCTCCTCGGGCACAGGTGCGGTGCTGTGGCCGCCCATCCAACCGCATTGCTGGCCGTCCAGCCACCAGGCGTTCCCACTGCCGCGAGCCACGCCGCGCACCGACCCTGCTGCAGAAAACGAAGCATAGCCAGAGACCGACCGATACACAAAGCAAGCCGTCGCCTCGCCTCTTGTCCTTCCTGCCTTCCTTCCGCCCCCGCCCTTCTCACACCACCGCCTCTCCACTTTCGCCCCCCCCCCCCCTCCTTTTTTTTTTTTTTGTTTTCTTCTTTCTTTCTTTCTTTCTTTCTTTCTTTCTTTGGCCCTCTCTCCTTCCCGCCATGGCGGTTACGGCACCGCCTGCAGCGGCAGATTTTTTGCGCCCACACGCCTACTCCTACCACCATTAACCTTGCCCTGCCCTGCCCATCAACGTCGCAGTCGAACCGACGCTTGCCAACACACTGCCCACGTTCCTTTCTCTTTTCGGCCTACGCCCATTACGCGCCGCCGCCACAGCACCTTCCCTTCCCACAACACACCGACGTCATCACACGCACCCAAAACAGGGGCCACGACCGTGTTCCTCGCCCACTCCCATCCCGCACGGTACGCACATTCCCAACTACTACCGCGCACCCTCCCTTTCCAATCTGTGTGTCTCTGTGTCTGTGTCCTGTCCGCGCGTGACGCCTCTCAACATCCGCCGTCCCCCGTCCCGTTTTCGCCCCCATGCCGTCGTCGCGCCGCCTCCGCCCCTGTCCGCCCCGCACCACACCATACACCGCTGCTTGTCCCGGCCGTTGCCACCAAAGGCGCCGACCGCAAACGCGCCACGCCGCAGCCCCCGTGCGTCTCGCGCTCGCTTGCATCTCCGTGCCGACGCTGCCTCTCTTCCCGCTCGCACTCGACCTCGACAACACAGTCTTTGGCTCCGCCACTGCGTGTTCCGGTGGTACGCACGCTGCAACACGTATGTATTCATTACCAGAGCGATGGCGAGGCATGACAGCATCTCTGTCTGACCAGAGAGTTCTTTATCGCTGCTAGTCGGCGCTTGGACCGCGCCAGACGACAGTAGTGGCACGCACCGGGTCGCCAGGAACAGTTGTTATATATATATTGTAGCGCGAGTCGGGAGAGGTAGTAGTCGGTCGACAGTAGTAGCGGGTGGACGGTTGTACTGAGCGGGCGTCGGCGGCGTGCTCTGCTCGTCTCGCGACTCTGGTCACGGTTCGGGACGATGTATAGTATATTGTGTTATAATCAAAAGGTGGTGTGACGCTGCATTGCGCAAATCTGATAACGTATGTTCATTGTACTTCTTTTGTTCAACAACAAAAGCCCCACTATTACTTTTTTTCTAAAGTAACTTTTGTCTCTTAACGAAAAACATTCACTTTTTAAAGACTACTTCCTATGGCATTTCCCTCCAAGGAGTGCAATTAATTACCAGCCAGCACTCATTCATTGCACACAGCTGTGTAAGGGGTATCTACAATTGAGGAGCGGATATAAATGCAATTTTTTGTTTTTTTTTTTTTGTGTGTGTGTTGTAACCTCCCAGCAAAATTTAAAATAATGGACAATGTTATTTACGGATGCTAATGGACATTGCGCTAATTGTAACCTCGCCCACAATGAGAGGTATTGAAAATGGCAACAAAAATGTGAAATTCGCAATCTGACTCAAATATAAAGTCTTCACACAACATTTACAAAGGTCCGTTCAGTGACAAGAAACTTCAATTAAACCGAAATATCGGTCTTTGGCCCTGTGCAAAACAATCAGAATTAAAGTCTTACCTCCGAATAAATGGATGTCACATTTCTGCTCTGGTTGTTGCGCAGCGCTTGGAGGAACTGCATTGCAAATAATAATATTCTCTTTTTTTGTGATTTTAGTGACATTTTTCTTCAAAGAAGTGGAATGAAATGTGAAGTGCAACGAACTCTTTAGTTCAATAAAAAATTTAATGTTTGAAAAATGCTTTTGAAATAAAAATTATTATTGGGGAACTTGTTGGAGAATAATTACAATAAATACAATTTTTCATTATCTAATGATTATATTAATTAACAGTATACCTTATTCACCATCTTGACCAGTGTTGCCGACCGCCTACATCACACAACCGCACTCGGCTGCTACTACTGACCGACCGCTCTGCATGACGACTATTAGCGTACTGCACGCGACGACTACTGACAGAGTACAGCCCTCAACTACACAGAGCTACGGACTCGCAACGACTACTGACAGACTGACTGACTGACTGACTGAGAACCGCTCGCAACACTCGCGCAGTCCAGCGCAAACTCTCTGGTCACAGATGCTACAATGTCTCGCCATCGCTACTATGTTACATACGTGTTTCAGTGTCTTTTTCATTGGGGTAACGATCTTTGGCTCTTTTTATTTCTGAATACAGGGCCAAAGGTCAACGCTGCTGCCCTTATACAATTTATCAGGTTTCATTATGTCTGTTGCAATGTTACATACGGTTCACTCTTTCATTAATATTATCGTTGGGTTTGTTTTGTAGGGACGTTAACATTCTGGCACATTTTTATTATCATCGGACTCTCTGCTATTTGTGCAGGGAGGTTATACCTGGGTCCATTTCCATTTCCATTTACATTTTAATATTGATAGACTTTTTGTTTTCTTTTTTGTTTCTTGTTGTTTTTCCTTCTTTTTTTTTGTTGTTTTTTTTTTCTTTTTTTGTTTTGTTTTTCCCGCTCTCACCACCACCGCCGCATCACGCCTTCCGTTTTCTTGGTTTCTTTTCTGTTCTTCAACTGCTTCAACATCACCGCGCCCCATTTCCACACCACAGCCATCAGCCTCCAAGACGGGCGGGCGCAGTGTGCCGTTTCCGGCGCACAAGCACACCCGTACGGTACTCTCCTCGCCCCCACGCCACCAACAACACAGCGACCACGCGGCTTTCAGGCACGGCACGGCACGGCACGGCACCGGCGAAATGCGCCGCCCCCGCCCCTCCGCGCATCCGTCCGTCTCGCCACGTTCACTGACAGCCGCGTCTGCGGCTACACCACGACAACCACAACACAACACCGCTCCCCTCCCTGGCAACTCACATTGTTTTTCTCCTCCTCTTTTGCACAAACCACAACGCCGAGCACAGGCGCAAGCCACCCACACCGCGCCCCTCCCCGTCCCGTCTTTGGCCGCCGCTCCTCGTTTCCTCGTTTGCCCCCTCCCATCTCCCGAAATGCCATGCCAGCAGCGTTACGCATGCCCCTCCCCTGTCCACACAACACTACCGCCTAAACGAACAGCCTTTTCCGGGCCACATCCAGGGCACGCCCACCTCCAAACACTGCCAATTCACGGACGCACACACACACACACACACACACACACACTCACTTTCTCGACACCTTTCTGTACGGAGGGTGCGTCATCTCGACCGTGACAGAGTGACGGCAACTATCGACGATCCATTTCCCCCCACTGGTAAAACATGTCCACTAACACCTACATACATCATTCAAGTACACAGACAATAGCATACACACAATGGGAGGGCACACGAACATGGACGGCACGGCACTGTCATACACTCTTCCTCAGAACCATATCAACAAACGTTACGTACATCCGGGAAAGCGAAAGCGAAAGCGAACGCGAAAGCGAACGCGAAAGCGAAAGCGAAAGCAAAAGCAAAGGCAAAGCCCAATGCAGCCGTCAAAGGTAACGTTCACCACGGCAGACACTTGCAGCCGCGCCGCCGTTAAACGCATTTCAGTGCGGCTCCAATACGCCTCCGACACGGGAACGTTCCGTTGCTCTACGAATGCGTTTCTCCCCTTTTTCCCTTCCTCTCTCTTTTGCCCCCCCTCCTTGCACTCTTGCCTCATTCCTCACGTTCTGCCCAGACATTCGACCGATCAAAGTCAACCTTTCGTTACCGTTCTCAGCGCGACGGTGTACAACAGTATGACGGGTGTGCCCAAGACTTCGGTTCAGTTGCGTGACGCCGGTCTATCGCGCCGATCGACAGTTACTCAGGGGGCGACGGATCGGACCACGTCACCGACACACAAAACACTTTCAAACAAACAAATACATACCGGATGGACACAGACAAACACGTGTACAGACATTCGCCAAACAAACGACCGCCGCCGCCGCCGCCGTCGTCGTCTAGCGTGCATCTTGAATGACGACATCGGTGTGCGTGCGTCGTACGCAATCAGTCAGACACGGCTATCAAACATCAGAGTCGAATGGTACATCATCGTGCGTGTCGCCGTACACGTACAGTACAATACAACAACAATGCGTCTTAATGGCACGTTCATTTCAACGTCACTCACACACCTCCACGCTGCAGTTACGTCGCACCATTGTCAAACTCGGCGTACAGCAAAGGGAATAGTGGGCGGCAAAAAAAACCAAACAAAAACATTTCACATTTCACCCTCGCCATGTATGATGTGCAAAAAAACAAACCCGCAAACGGCCGTCGTTACGGTGACACAAAAGTCGCCGATCACACTGTCCCCCCTCGCAGACGGGTAACACACACACACACACACACACACCAACAACACCAATGGGTCAAAAACCACGCCAACGAGGCGTGCCACCATTCCACGCCACGGCGACCAACCTCGTGGCCGTACCCCGCGCAACACGCTTTGACGCGCCCCCCCACCCACAATCAAAATGCACACATACATCACAGCCGTCCACACAAACAACAACAACAACAATTCCGCCCTTCCCGCAAAAGGCAAGTTGGTGGCCCTGAAAAGGGCCGTTTTGCCGCTCTCGCAACGGAGGAGCCTTCTCTCTCCATCCTTCCTTCCATTCCAGAGCCACCTCCTTACTTGGAGCTCGTGTACTTGGTCACCGCCTTCGTGCCCTCGCTCACGGCGTGCTTGGCCAGCTCGCCAGGCAGCAACAGCCGCACAGCGGTCTGGATCTCGCGGGACGTGATGGTCGAGCGCTTGTTGTAGTGCGCCAGGCGAGAAGCCTCGGCCGCAATGCGCTCGAAAATGTCGTTCACGAAGCTGTTCATGATGCTCATCGCCTTCGACGAGATGCCCGTGTCAGGGTGCACCTGCTTCAGCACCTTGTAGATGTAGATGGCATAGCTCTCCTTCCTCTTGCGCTTCTTCTTCTTGTCGCCCTTCGAAATGTTCTTCTGCGCCTTGCCAGCCTTCTTGGCGGCCTTCCCGCTAGTCTTGGGCGGCATCTCGAACCAACGTACGGCAGCAGCAACACCAGTAGCAAGCGCTCCGCTCTAGTCAGCGTCTCCCCACACAGTGGCACCCGCCGCCAGCCGCCGCCGCACCTTTACCAGCTCGCCCTGTTGCGGCCGCCGACCAATGGGGCGCGCGCGCAACCGGCCGCCGCACCCGAGCCCATAAAGCACCCCCACCCCGGCTGCGCCGGCGCGCACTCCGCTGCTCGACTCGCTGCCGCTCGCACCGGTCGTTTTCGTTTCCGTTTCGTGTGCACCGTCGCTAGCCCATCGCCATGTCCGGACGCGGAAAGGGAGGCAAAGTCAAGGGCAAGTCAAAGTCCCGCTCAAGCAGGGCTGGGCTCCAGTTCCCGGTCGGCAGAATCCACCGCCTCCTGCGCAAGGGAAACTACGCAGAGCGCGTCGGCGCCGGGGCGCCCGTCTACCTCGCCGCCGTCATGGAGTACCTCGCGGCTGAGGTGCTCGAGCTGGCCGGAAACGCGGCCCGCGACAACAAGAAGACGCGCATCATCCCGCGCCACCTGCAGCTTGCCATCCGCAACGACGAGGAGCTCAACAAGCTCCTGTCGGGCGTCACCATCGCACAGGGTGGTGTCCTGCCCAACATCCAGGCCGTCCTGCTGCCAAAGAAGACCGAGAAGAAGGCCTAAAGGAGGCCAGGCAATCGCAGCGCCGCGTGCTCCCCTGCACGCAACGCGCTTTGCCGGCTCGGCTCGGCCCACAACAATCGGCCCTTTTCAGGGCCACCACACACACCTACGTCCAAAGCAAAATTTCAGTCGTCCTCGCCGCACCTTGTTTTGTTTTAACTTTGCACTGTCACAGCACAGCCGCCGCCGGCGCACGTCCGCCATCTTGTCGTCCACACAGCCCGTGTGGCCCAACACACACACACACACACACACACATTTTGCACGGTCGCAGTCGCCTTCCAAACCGACAACGGCAGCAATAATGACCATTGTTAAAGGGAGGCGTGTCGACACACCGCCCTCCACTCCCGCGCGCAACGGCCGTCGACACGAACGAAACAGCTGATCCGGCCGCCTATGCCCACACGCCTTGCCTCGGAAACCCCAACGCCGCCGCAAACAAACACACAGAGACAAACCACGCAAGCAAATAATCACCGCCTCTCGCACAACAACACACAGCCCGCCATCTCCGTCGCGATCGATACAAAGACACACAATAACAAACACACAAACGAAGCAGCTCCACACACAGCCAGCCACATGACACGTTTCCTTTCCTTCTCCCCTCCCAGTCACATCACGTCGCTCAAACGGAAAGAAACAAACAAACAAACAAACAACACAGCGCACACACGCAGCAACAACACAGACTCTTTCGCACTTTTCAACTTCCGAACAGTGTGGTGGCCCTGAAAAGGGCCGTTTTCTAGTCTCTCCCACCCACAAGCACGGCCGCGGGAAGGCCAGCGCCCGCTGCGACGCAGCCTAACCGCCGAAACCGTACAGGGTGCGCCCCTGCCTCTTCAGGGCGTACACCACGTCCATGGCCGTCACAGTCTTGCGCTTGGCGTGCTCAGTGTACGTCACCGCGTCGCGGATCACGTTCTCCAGGAACACCTTCAGCACCCCGCGGGTCTCCTCGTAGATCAGACCAGAGATGCGCTTCACGCCGCCCCTGCGAGCCAGGCGGCGGATGGCGGGCTTCGTGATGCCCTGGATGTTGTCGCGCAACACCTTGCGGTGCCGCTTGGCGCCACCCTTGCCGAGCCCCTTTCCTCCCTTGCCGCGGCCTGTCATCCTTCCTTCCTCGGGCAAAGCAACAACGTGCACAAACAGCAGCTGCAGCGGCTGGCGAGTCGGCTACGGTCTGCGCCCAGCGCGCCCGCCGCCCCCCTATATAGACTCTGGCCCGCCCTCCCCCCACCACGCGCAACCGAGGGCATATAAGCGCAGCACGGAGGCGCGCGGGCCCGTTGTCAAGGCAGCACCGGACGCCGCGCCGCACCTAACCTCCACGCACGCCGCTCCGCTACCGCTACCGCCATGGCCCGCACAAAGCAAACGGCCCGCAAGTCCACCGGCGGAAAGGCGCCGCGCAAACAGCTCGCCACCAAGGCGGCGAGGAAGAGCGCGCCCGCCACCGGAGGCGTCAAGAAGCCCCACCGCTACAGGCCGGGCACCGTCGCCCTGCGAGAAATCAGGCGCTACCAGAAGAGCACAGAGCTGCTCATCCGCAAGCTGCCATTCCAGCGCCTAGTGCGCGAGATCGCCCAGGACTTCAAGACCGACCTGCGCTTCCAGAGCTCCGCAGTCATGGCCCTGCAGGAGGCCAGCGAGGCCTACCTCGTCGGCCTCTTCGAAGACACCAACCTGTGCGCAATCCACGCCAAGCGCGTCACCATCATGCCCAAGGACATCCAGCTCGCGCGCCGCATCCGCGGCGAGCGCGCCTAAACCGCGCCGCGGCACCGCACCGCACCGCACAAACAAAAACGGCCCTTTTCAGGGCCACTAACATCTCTCCGTCGCGAGCAAACTTTGTCGGTCGCCTGCCTCTCGCCCCGCAACCCAAAAACAAAAACCACCACTTCCCGTCCGTCCGCCACACCCGCTCACTCTGCCTGCCTGCTAGCAGCGCGCAACAATCACACATCATCCCTCCCCGGCGCTCAAAGCGCACAATGCCCAACGGCCGACGTCACACCGCACGGGTGGCTGGCCGGCCGCCGCTTTCGTTTCGAAAACAAAAAAACCCGCACTCCACTCCGACGGCCAACGGCCAGGCAGGCGCGCTCGCTCGCTCTACACGCCACCGAAATCCCCGCCGACTCCTTCCGCATCTCAACGTGCCCCCCGTTGCAAAACATAACACACACACACACAAAGGAACAAAACAAAACAAAGACCAGACACGACTCGACAAGACAGACATCCGAGAAGAACGAACGCAGGCAAGCCAACCAACGTATTCAAACAAAACAACGTGACAGAAAACCAACCGTCGGCCGCCGCCACAAACACGGCGACAATCAACCACGACAACAACAACAACAACAACAACAACAACACCGCTTACCGCTACCGCCGCCCACACCCGCCACCGACCCCCGCAATCCAACCACCACGGCACGCAAACAGCATCCCCACGGGCATACAGAAACGCCAGACAGACAGACACCCACACCAAACGCAACACGACAATCAAAACCTTCCCCGACGTGCTTTGATGGCCCTGAGAAGGGCCGTTTTGGGCCGCGCGTCTCTTGCGCGCCACTAGACGACGACGGGGGGTGGGGACGACGGAGTCAAGCGCCAAACCCTTCCATTCCCATCTCTTTCTCCTCTACTCTACTTCTTCTTCTTGGGCGAAGCCTTCGCCTTAGACGGCGTCGTCGCCTTCTTCGGGCGCGGCGCCTTCGGCTTCTTCGTCGGAACCTTGGCGGCCTTCTTCGCCTTCGACGGCGACTTGGCCTTGGCCGGCTTGGCCGCAGCCGCCTTCTTCGCACCCGCGGGAGCGGCCGACGCCGCAGACGCCTTCTTGGCGGCGCCCGCCTTCCGACCGGTCGCCGCCTTCACGCCACCAGCCTTCTTTGCGCCGGCCGCACGGGCGCCCTTCTTCTCCTTGCTGGCCGGAGCGGCGCGCTTCTTCTTGGCACCGCCAGCACGAGCCTTGCCGCCCTCGGCCGCCCCCCCGCCGCCGGCGCCGGCAAGCTTGAACGAGCCGGACGCGCCCTTCCCCTTCGTCTGCACCAGCTCGCCCGCCACGACGGCCGACTTGAGGTACTTCTTGATAAACGGCGCCAGCTTCTCCGCGTCCAGCTTGTAGTGCGCGGCTATGTACTTCTTGATCGCCTGCAGCGACGACCCGCCGCGCTCCTTCAGACTCTTGATGGCGGCCGTCACCATCTCAGAGGTGCGCGGGTGCGCAGGCTTGGCGCGCGGCTTCTTCGCAGACGACGCAGACTTGGCCTTCTTCGTAGTGCCGGTGGCGGCGGGTGCCGCAGCAGTCTCGTTCGTAGCCGCCTGATCTGCCATTTCGACGACGCGCCTAACACACAGCGAGAGCGAGCGGGACGGACGGCAGGCACGCAAGCACAGCACAGCAGCAGAGCAGAGAATCACAAGGCCCAGCCAGTGTCGCGGGCGGGCGCGGACGGCCGAGAGAGCGGCCGCCACTCTGCGCGCCGCCGCGCCGCGCCTCCCGCGCTTGCTACCGCCCAACGTCCGACAGCCTGTGCGGAGCAGCCCCAAACCTGCGCCACAACCGCCCGCGCCTTTCAAACCACCGAGGATGGGGCTACACACAGCCACACCACAGTCGCCAACCAGTCGCCACGGCAGCGCCGCAAACCACGGCCAAACTGCAGCTACCGCGCGCTACAGCCTGGGTCGGCCCGCCGAGAATCGCCGCCCCCGCCCAAATGCCGCCCCCACAGCCCCAGCCGACGACCCGCCACAATGGCCAAACCTTCGGCAAAACTCCCACACCGTCGCCGCGGCAGCCCGGCCAGCGCGGCCGGCGCCACAGCCACACAAGCCGAGGCGTGCGGCGATGACGGCCGTGCAAACGCGCCTCCGCCGCCCCATCGCCTTCCGTCGCCCTCCCGCCGTTTCCCGATCGGCCCGCAGCCGTCGGGCCACATCGCGCGCCGTCCTCCTCCTCTCGCCCGCCAACATTCACAGCCGTTTCTCAACAATTGCCCGCCGCAAACGGACGCCGCCTGCGCAACAGGCGCCGCCGCCCCTCGCCGCTTCCGACCCAACCCCTCGACCGAGGCAAACCGCAATCCCAATCTACAGACCAACCCAATCTGCCGTCAAGCACACACGACAGCCGACCTTACACGTTACACGTTACGCGTTACACATTACGTTTACACGTCTACGTTAGGTTAGGTTAGGTGGACGTGGGTTAGGTTAAGGGGACTTGGGTTAGGTTAAGCGTCAAACTTAGGTTAAGCATTCAAACACGTCAGGCGTCAGAGGTTAGGTTAGGTTAGGTTAGGTTAGGTTACACGTTAGGTTAAGGGGTCAGTGCTAGGTTAAGAAGCGTCAAACGTAGGTTAAAAAAGCGTTCAAACGTGAGGCGTGAGCCGGACAGCTTACCTTACGTAGACGTTAGGGGCTCACAGGCTGAGCTCACCTCGCCACACCACAGGTTAGGTTCGGTTCGGTTCGGTTCGCTCGGCTCAGCGTAAAGCGCCGAGGTCAGGGTTACGTTCGTTCACCTTCGGGCGCCACACTTTCGGTTGAAAGGTCGCGACGGGACGACGTCGGCAGGCACGCCGCAAACGAACAAAAACGTACAGACGACGTCGGAAACCGCCGACAGACGGGGGAGCAGCACGACCACGACCAGACACCGAGCGCGAACGAGACACACGCGAACCACCCCCACCGGCCAAAGGGCACCACACAACAACCCAGAGCACCACGTGTCGACACCAGAGCAACCCGCCGCTCACGCGACATGGCTGGCACCGAAGGGCAACCGCCCGCAACTGCGCTTTCCGCGCCGGCCCGGATGCACGTCGTGCTACAACAACACCACTACCGTACACAGCCGCTGTTCACAACATCACTATCAATGGCGCGCCCGCGGCTCGCCGCCGTCGCAGTCGCAGCCCCAACGCCAGCACTTTTGCACCACCATTCACACGCACCGCAACACAGCTCGCCGACACAGCCGAACAAAACAAACACCACACAACAACAGCAACAACGCCGCCGCCTCTACTTGTGCCGGCGACCCACCCCGCCGATGGCGCACCTTTCGCCAGCCGGCAATCGACACACACGCACCCACCCACCGGGGCCCAGTGCAAAAAAAAAAAAAAAAAAAAAACACACACAAAAACAAAAAAACCAAACAACACAAACGACACGGGAAGCGCACACCGCCAACCAGTCGTCGTCTCAAAATAACAAACACAAACAAAATAAACTAACAACTAGGGCAACACAAAACAAAAACGCCTCGCACGAACCGCCCACAAAAAGGACAAGCACACGCACAGCCTCTGCTGACGACCACGACGCAGCGGCACGCTGCTCCTGTCCCGCGCCCCGCGCCCCACTCGATTCACAACTCACGCGACACCGTCAACGACGGGCTCGCTTCCCGCAACCTACCACCTTTCCGCCACGACGCACAGCCCCAGCCCCAGCCCCACCCGACGACGCCCGTGGCAACGACTGCACTTTCACCACCGCCTCCCCCTTCCCCCCCAAAACACACACACACACACACACACACACAGCCAGCCAAAAACGCACTCGCGACCCACACATGCACGTGCATCGGCACACGCCAACCAGTCAACGTCGACAACCACACGCAAGGCTCGAAACGAAACCAGCGTCCTTCCACGTTGCCATCAAGCTACGCGACACAAGACACAAGGAACCAACACAACAGCCGGCCCCACTAATTCCCACTCTCACGCCGCAAAAAGCACACCGAAACCGCCAAACGCACGCACATTCCCCTTCGCACCGACACCACCGACCGGCTCGCTACCACACACCTCTCGGCAGCCGTTTCACGCCAATTCGCCACACCGCCCACACAGTCGACAAGCGCCCGCCCTGTACGGCACACGCAACGACGCAGCGCAGCAAAGGGCGCCCGCAACACATACCTCTCCGCCGCCCGACGCGCCAACCGCCACACCACACCGCCAGCCACTCGCAAATTGTGCACTGCCACCAGCCACACGTCCAACACGCCGCGCCGCCTCCGGCCACCCGCCAGGGGGCGCTCACGTCCGCGACAACAGCGCGGCCCGCCGGGCCGGGCCGGGCCGAACCGAACCGAGCCGCCGCTGCTCTGCACTCGGCACGGCCACACCCTGCTGCAGACCGGGCTCGTCCCTCTGTACGCGTCTGCCTGCGCATCAACACAACACGACCTTTTTTTTTTTTTTTTTTTTTTTTTTTCTCTCTCTCTACCGCCATCCCTCCTTCTCGCGTTTTACTCGTTGTTGCAGCAGCGGCGCACACCTACACATCCACAGCCCCAGCCGAGCCGGCCTCACCTCAGGGCCCGCCGCCAGCGTCTCCTCCTCGGGCACAGGTGCGGTGCTGTGGCCGCCCATCCAACCGCATTGCTGGCCGTCCAGCCACCAGGCGTTCCCACTGCCGCGAGCCACGCCGCGCACCGACCCTGCTGCAGAAAACGAAGCATAGCCAGAGACCGACCGATACACAAAGCAAGCCGTCGCCTCGCCTCTTGTCCTTCCTGCCTTCCTTCCGCCCCCGCCCTTCTCACACCACCGCCTCTCCACTTTCGCCCCCCCCCCCCCCTCCTTTTTTTTTTTTGTTTTCTTCTTTCTTTCTTTCTTTCTTTCTTTCTTTCTTTGGCCCTCTCTCCTTCCCGCCATGGCGGTTACGGCACCGCCTGCAGCGGCAGATTTTTTGCGCCCACACGCCTACTCCTACCACCATTAACCTTGCCCTGCCCTGCCCATCAACGTCGCAGTCGAACCGACGCTTGCCAACACACTGCCCACGTTCCTTTCTCTTTTCGGCCTACGCCCATTACGCGCCGCCGCCACAGCACCTTCCCTTCCCACAACACACCGACGTCATCACACGCACCCAAAACAGGGGCCACGACCGTGTTCCTCGCCCACTCCCATCCCGCACGGTACGCACATTCCCAACTACTACCGCGCACCCTCCCTTTCCAATCTGTGTGTCTCTGTGTCTGTGTCCTGTCCGCGCGTGACGCCTCTCAACATCCGCCGTCCCCCGTCCCGTTTTCGCCCCCATGCCGTCGTCGCGCCGCCTCCGCCCCTGTCCGCCCCGCACCACACCATACACCGCTGCTTGTCCCGGCCGTTGCCACCAAAGGCGCCGACCGCAAACGCGCCACGCCGCAGCCCCCGTGCGTCTCGCGCTCGCTTGCATCTCCGTGCCGACGCTGCCTCTCTTCCCGCTCGCACTCGACCTCGACAACACAGTCTTTGGCTCCGCCACTGCGTGTTCCGGTGGTACGCACGCTGCAACACGTATGTATTCATTACCAGAGCGATGGCGAGGCATGACAGCATCTCTGTCTGACCAGAGAGTTCTTTATCGCTGCTAGTCGGCGCTTGGACCGCGCCAGACGACAGTAGTGGCACGCACCGGGTCGCCAGGAACAGTTGTTATATATATATTGTAGCGCGAGTCGGGAGAGGTAGTAGTCGGTCGACAGTAGTAGCGGGTGGACGGTTGTACTGAGCGGGCGTCGGCGGCGTGCTCTGCTCGTCTCGCGACTCTGGTCACGGTTCGGGACGATGTATAGTATATTGTGTTATAATCAAAAGGTGGTGTGACGCTGCATTGCGCAAATCTGATAACGTATGTTCATTGTACTTCTTTTGTTCAACAACAAAAGCCCCACTATTACTTTTTTTCTAAAGTAACTTTTGTCTCTTAACGAAAAACATTCACTTTTTAAAGACTACTTCCTATGGCATTTCCCTCCAAGGAGTGCAATTAATTACCAGCCAGCACTCATTCATTGCACACAGCTGTGTAAGGGGTATGTACAATTGAGGAGCGGATATAAATGCAATTTTTTGTTTTTTTTTTTTTGTGTGTGTGTTGTAACCTCCCAGCAAAATTTAAAATAATGGACAATGTTATTTACGGATGCTAATGGACATTGCGCTAATTGTAACCTCGCCCACAATGAGAGGTATTGAAAATGGCAACAAAAATGTGAAATTCGCAATCTGACTCAAATATAAAGTCTTCACACAACATTTACAAAGGTCCGTTCAGTGACAAGAAACTTCAATTAAACCGAAATATCGGTCTTTGGCCCTGTGCAAAACAATCAGAATTAAAGTCTTACCTCCGAATAAATGGATGTCACATTTCTGCTCTGGTTGTTGCGCAGCGCTTGGAGGAACTGCATTGCAAATAATAATATTCTCTTTTTTTGTGATTTTAGTGACATTTTTCTTCAAAGAAGTGGAATGAAATGTGAAGTGCAACGAACTCTTTAGTTCAATAAAAAATTTAATGTTTGAAAAATGCTTTTGAAATAAAAATTATTATTGGGGAACTTGTTGGAGAATAATTACAATAAATACAATTTTTCATTATCTAATGATTATATTAATTAACAGTATACCTTATTCACCATCTTGACCAGTGTTGCCGACCGCCTACATCACACAACCGCACTCGGCTGCTACTACTGACCGACCGCTCTGCATGACGACTATTAGCGTACTGCACGCGACGACTACTGACAGAGTACAGCCCTCAACTACACAGAGCTACGGACTCGCAACGACTACTGACAGACTGACTGACTGACTGACTGAGAACCGCTCGCAACACTCGCGCAGTCCAGCGCAAACTCTCTGGTCACAGATGCTACAATGTCTCGCCATCGCTACTATGTTACATACGTGTTTCAGTGTCTTTTTCATTGGGGTAACGATCTTTGGCTCTTTTTATTTCTGAATACAGGGCCAAAGGTCAACGCTGCTGCCCTTATACAATTTATCAGGTTTCATTATGTCTGTTGCAATGTTACATACGGTTCACTCTTTCATTAATATTATCGTTGGGTTTGTTTTGTAGGGACGTTAACATTCTGGCACATTTTTATTATCATCGGACTCTCTGCTATTTGTGCAGGGAGGTTATACCTGGGTCCATTTCCATTTCCATTTACATTTTAATATTGATAGACTTTTTGTTTTCTTTTTTGTTTCTTGTTGTTTTTCCTTCTTTTTTTTTGTTGTTTTTTTTTTCTTTTTTTGTTTTGTTTTTCCCGCTCTCACCACCACCGCCGCATCACGCCTTCCGTTTTCTTGGTTTCTTTTCTGTTCTTCAACTGCTTCAACATCACCGCGCCCCATTTCCACACCACAGCCATCAGCCTCCAAGACGGGCGGGCGCAGTGTGCCGTTTCCGGCGCACAAGCACACCCGTACGGTACTCTCCTCGCCCCCACGCCACCAACAACACAGCGACCACGCGGCTTTCAGGCACGGCACGGCACGGCACGGCACCGGCGAAATGCGCCGCCCCCGCCCCTCCGCGCATCCGTCCGTCTCGCCACGTTCACTGACAGCCGCGTCTGCGGCTACACCACGACAACCACAACACAACACCGCTCCCCTCCCTGGCAACTCACATTGTTTTTCTCCTCCTCTTTTGCACAAACCACAACGCCGAGCACAGGCGCAAGCCACCCACACCGCGCCCCTCCCCGTCCCGTCTTTGGCCGCCGCTCCTCGTTTCCTCGTTTGCCCCCTCCCATCTCCCGAAATGCCATGCCAGCAGCGTTACGCATGCCCCTCCCCTGTCCACACAACACTACCGCCTAAACGAACAGCCTTTTCCGGGCCACATCCAGGGCACGCCCACCTCCAAACACTGCCAATTCACGGACGCACACACACACACACACACACACACACACTCACTTTCTCGACACCTTTCTGTACGGAGGGTGCGTCATCTCGACCGTGACAGAGTGACGGCAACTATCGACGATCCATTTCCCCCCACTGGTAAAACATGTCCACTAACACCTACATACATCATTCAAGTACACAGACAATAGCATACACACAATGGGAGGGCACACGAACATGGACGGCACGGCACTGTCATACACTCTTCCTCAGAACCATATCAACAAACGTTACGTACATCCGGGAAAGCGAAAGCGAAAGCGAACGCGAAAGCGAACGCGAAAGCGAAAGCGAAAGCAAAAGCAAAGGCAAAGCCCAATGCAGCCGTCAAAGGTAACGTTCACCACGGCAGACACTTGCAGCCGCGCCGCCGTTAAACGCATTTCAGTGCGGCTCCAATACGCCTCCGACACGGGAACGTTCCGTTGCTCTACGAATGCGTTTCTCCCCTTTTTCCCTTCCTCTCTCTTTTGCCCCCCCTCCTTGCACTCTTGCCTCATTCCTCACGTTCTGCCCAGACATTCGACCGATCAAAGTCAACCTTTCGTTACCGTTCTCAGCGCGACGGTGTACAACAGTATGACGGGTGTGCCCAAGACTTCGGTTCAGTTGCGTGACGCCGGTCTATCGCGCCGATCGACAGTTACTCAGGGGGCGACGGATCGGACCACGTCACCGACACACAAAACACTTTCAAACAAACAAATACATACCGGATGGACACAGACAAACACGTGTACAGACATTCGCCAAACAAACGACCGCCGCCGCCGCCGCCGTCGTCGTCTAGCGTGCATCTTGAATGACGACATCGGTGTGCGTGCGTCGTACGCAATCAGTCAGACACGGCTATCAAACATCAGAGTCGAATGGTACATCATCGTGCGTGTCGCCGTACACGTACAGTACAATACAACAACAATGCGTCTTAATGGCACGTTCATTTCAACGTCACTCACACACCTCCACGCTGCAGTTACGTCGCACCATTGTCAAACTCGGCGTACAGCAAAGGGAATAGTGGGCGGCAAAAAAAACCAAACAAAAACATTTCACATTTCACCCTCGCCATGTATGATGTGCAAAAAAACAAACCCGCAAACGGCCGTCGTTACGGTGACACAAAAGTCGCCGATCACACTGTCCCCCCTCGCAGACGGGTAACACACACACACACACACACACACCAACAACACCAATGGGTCAAAAACCACGCCAACGAGGCGTGCCACCATTCCACGCCACGGCGACCAACCTCGTGGCCGTACCCCGCGCAACACGCTTTGACGCGCCCCCCCACCCACAATCAAAATGCACACATACATCACAGCCGTCCACACAAACAACAACAACAACAATTCCGCCCTTCCCGCAAAAGGCAAGTTGGTGGCCCTGAAAAGGGCCGTTTTGCCGCTCTCGCAACGGAGGAGCCTTCTCTCTCCATCCTTCCTTCCATTCCAGAGCCACCTCCTTACTTGGAGCTCGTGTACTTGGTCACCGCCTTCGTGCCCTCGCTCACGGCGTGCTTGGCCAGCTCGCCAGGCAGCAACAGCCGCACAGCGGTCTGGATCTCGCGGGACGTGATGGTCGAGCGCTTGTTGTAGTGCGCCAGGCGAGAAGCCTCGGCCGCAATGCGCTCGAAAATGTCGTTCACGAAGCTGTTCATGATGCTCATCGCCTTCGACGAGATGCCCGTGTCAGGGTGCACCTGCTTCAGCACCTTGTAGATGTAGATGGCATAGCTCTCCTTCCTCTTGCGCTTCTTCTTCTTGTCGCCCTTCGAAATGTTCTTCTGCGCCTTGCCAGCCTTCTTGGCGGCCTTCCCGCTAGTCTTGGGCGGCATCTCGAACCAACGTACGGCAGCAGCAACACCAGTAGCAAGCGCTCCGCTCTAGTCAGCGTCTCCCCACACAGTGGCACCCGCCGCCAGCCGCCGCCGCACCTTTACCAGCTCGCCCTGTTGCGGCCGCCGACCAATGGGGCGCGCGCGCAACCGGCCGCCGCACCCGAGCCCATAAAGCACCCCCACCCCGGCCGAAACCAGTCCGCGAGAAGCAGTCGAGTCTGTTGCAATCCAGCAACTCGCGTCGTCCATCCGACTGCTACAGGCACAAATGACTCAGCTAGTAGGCATTCTGGCTACACTGACGCAGCTCCCCGCCGATCTCAGATCGGCAGCACAGCAGTCGCCTGTAGCAGCGACCACCTCAGGAAAAACCGTCCCCCACCATGGATAGGAGACCTAATATACAAGGTCTCAAAATATGCGCGTTTAACGCAGACAACCTTACTCGACAACCCATGGAGTTCAGAGAATTCGTACAGGAAGAAAACGTTGACATATGCCTAGTGGGAGAAACATTCCTCAAACCAGGACTAAGAGTTTCTGTACCAAACTACATTTGTTACAGAAACGACCGACCCACTCACGGAGGCGGGGTCGCGGTATATGTCAAAAAAGGAATCAGACACCACCAAATATACCCCCCCAACACAGCCGAAATAGAAACGGCGGCAATCGAAGTGGCCACAGTAACTGGCCCCCTAACAGTCGTTGCAGTGTATCGCCCCCCTTCCCAAAGACTAGAAGAGGACGACATAGCTGCACTAAGCCGTATTAGAGGCAAACTACTAATAGCAGGGGACCTAAATGCCAAACACGCGGACTGGAACTCGAGACACCGAAATCAAGCTGGTCAACAACTGCAACGACTTGCGCGCACACACCAGTTACAAATATGGGGCCCAGAGGAACCGACACACTTCCCAAAGAACGGAGGAAGACCGGACGTCCTCGACATAGCCATCACAAAGAATCTGGTGGGCTTTGTATCCGCGACATCGGTAAACAGAATGTCGTCGGACCACAATCCCGTGATTTTTGAGGTCGATATGGGAGAATGGCTCTCTATCCCACAACTGCATGCGACATACAAGCGCATCAATAAGGAGCAATTCAGCAACGCAGTAGCAGCTGAACTTGCCCAGACCCCGCCTCCAACTGCAGAGACAGCAGAACAGGCACTAGACGACCTCACAAGAGCGATCCTACAAGCTGCTGAGGGAGCCACACCGCCTCCTGCGGGGCCCCCCCGCTTCAGGCAACTCCCCCCGCACTTGCTTGCGCAAATACGGCACAAAAACAGGATCGCCAAAGAGTGGAAGCTCACCAGAAACAAGAATACACGGAGGCTACTCAATAGGCTACAGAGAGAGCTGAAAGCAGATCTCAATGAGTACCGCAACCAACAATGGTCGGCAAGGCTCTCAGCTCTCAAACTAGAGGACAATAGTTTATGGCAAGCCACCAAACAGTACACGAGAAGACGCGCAAAAATGCCACCACTGCATGGCGAACGCGGACTGCAGTTCAGCCCCATCGACAAAGCTAACGCACTAGCCGACGTGTTCGAAAAACAGTTCAGACCAGCAGAAGTACAGGACAGAGAACACGTCGCAACAGTCCGCAGAGAACTGGCCGTGTTCCTGGAAGCAGACGACGAAGATGACTACACGCCACTCTTCAGTACTGAAGATGTGGCGCGCTGCATCAAGTCCCTGCCCACCAGGAAAACCCCGGGTCACGACCAGGTCACAAATGAATTGCTGAAACTCCTCCCGCCTCTGGCAATCACCCACCTGACCGATATAGTTAATGAACTGACGCGATCACAAAAATTCCCGGCGCAGTGGAAGCACGCAGAAGTTATTGCGATCGCGAAACCAGGAAAAGACCCGGTGTTCCCGCAACACTATAGACCAATTAGTCTACTGCCTACCCTCAGTAAACTTTACGAGCGCCTCCTACTAACCCCCATACAGGACTATATCACAAGAGAGCAGATTCTGCCGAAATTCCAATTCGGATTTAGGCAAAGACACTCCGCCCCCCAGCAAATCATGAGGGTGGTTGAAGCAGCCACAGACAGCTTCAACCGAAAGGGCTACTGCGGGCTTGTCTTGTTAGACGTAGCAAAAGCCTTCGACTCAGTCTGGCACACCGGGATATTACACAAGATGTACACCCTAGGCTTCCCCGGAAAGATCGTCAAAATCGTTAAAAACTATCTCTCCGGTAGGACTTTCTCAGTCAAGATCGATGGATCCCTGTCGACCAGGAGAAGAATCAGTGCAGGCGTGCCCCAGGGCTCGGTCCTGGGACCCGTCCTCTACAGTGTCTACACTGCTGACATCCCTACGACTCAGCATGTACACACTGCACAATACGCAGACGACACTGCATTCTTCTCCTGCTCGACAAACAGGAACCTGGTTACTAGGCGTCTGCAAACCGCCCTAAACAGGACGGAAAACTGGGCCAAGCAGTGGCGCATCTCAATAAATTCAGAGAAAACCCAAGCCATGCTGCTCACCAGACGTCATGGGAAACGCCGTCCCCCAAGAAGACCATACCAACTGCTGCGATTGCAGGGGCAGAACTTGCCATGGAGAAATTCTGCGAAGTACCTCGGCGTCACACTTGACAGACGCCTGACATGGAAGTGTCACATAGAGGAACTTCGCAGAAAGGCTCACGGCAGGATGCAGATTCTGTACCCTGTCTTGAACAGCACCAGTTCCCTCGACCCCGCAACAGGAGTAGCGATCTATCGAAGTCTAATTCGACCGATACTGGAATATGCGTGCCCTGTATGGGGCTATGCAGCCAGATCGACGATAGATCGCTTGCAGAAGGTCCAAAACAGAGCGCTACGACGGGCCTTACACGTCCCCACGCGCTTCCCCACGGCAGACCTGCATGAAGCCGCAGATATAGAGCCACTCACAACAAGATTCCGTGCCCTGGCAGAAGCGTTCTATGCCAAGGCGCGGAATTCAGAAAACGACTTGATAAACACCCTTGGGCAATACGAAAACCACAGGGGCAGATATGCAAGACCCAAGTCGCTACTCCAGCAGTAACACAACCAGAACACACAACGACTCTCAACAAACAGCAACTCACAACAGCACAGTAACAGAAACAACACACAGAAAAGAGGAGGAAATGTCCAAAGGAGACAAAAACCTCCACCAACTCCCCCCTCTAACGGTAGAGGAATAAAAAGAGAGCAGAGCTGCTGCGCCGGCGCGCACTCCGCTGCTCGACTCGCTGCCGCTCGCACCGGTCGTTTTCGTTTCCGTTTCGTGTGCACCGTCGCTAGCCCATCGCCATGTCCGGACGCGGAAAGGGAGGCAAAGTCAAGGGCAAGTCAAAGTCCCGCTCAAGCAGGGCTGGGCTCCAGTTCCCGGTCGGCAGAATCCACCGCCTCCTGCGCAAGGGAAACTACGCAGAGCGCGTCGGCGCCGGGGCGCCCGTCTACCTCGCCGCCGTCATGGAGTACCTCGCGGCTGAGGTGCTCGAGCTGGCCGGAAACGCGGCCCGCGACAACAAGAAGACGCGCATCATCCCGCGCCACCTGCAGCTTGCCATCCGCAACGACGAGGAGCTCAACAAGCTCCTGTCGGGCGTCACCATCGCACAGGGTGGTGTCCTGCCCAACATCCAGGCCGTCCTGCTGCCAAAGAAGACCGAGAAGAAGGCCTAAAGGAGGCCAGGCAATCGCAGCGCCGCGTGCTCCCCTGCACGCAACGCGCTTTGCCGGCTCGGCTCGGCCCACAACAATCGGCCCTTTTCAGGGCCACCACACACACCTACGTCCAAAGCAAAATTTCAGTCGTCCTCGCCGCACCTTGTTTTGTTTTAACTTTGCACTGTCACAGCACAGCCGCCGCCGGCGCACGTCCGCCATCTTGTCGTCCACACAGCCCGTGTGGCCCAACACACACACACACATTTTGCACGGTCGCAGTCGCCTTCCAAACCGACAACGGCAGCAATAATGACCATTGTTAAAGGGAGGCGTGTCGACACACCGCCCTCCACTCCCGCGCGCAACGGCCGTCGACACGAACGAAACAGCTGATCCGGCCGCCTATGCCCACACGCCTTGCCTCGGAAACCCCAACGCCGCCGCAAACAAACACACAGAGACAAACCACGCAAGCAAATAATCACCGCCTCTCGCACAACAACACACAGCCCGCCATCTCCGTCGCGATCGATACAAAGACACACAATAACAAACACACAAACGAAGCAGCTCCACACACAGCCAGCCACATGACACGTTTCCTTTCCTTCTCCCCTCCCAGTCACATCACGTCGCTCAAACGGAAAGAAACAAACAAACAAACAAACAACACAGCGCACACACGCAGCAACAACACAGACTCTTTCGCACTTTTCAACTTCCGAACAGTGTGGTGGCCCTGAAAAGGGCCGTTTTCTAGTCTCTCCCACCCACAAGCACGGCCGCGGGGAGGCCAGCGCCCGCTGCGACGCAGCCTAACCGCCGAAACCGTACAGGGTGCGCCCCTGCCTCTTCAGGGCGTACACCACGTCCATGGCCGTCACAGTCTTGCGCTTGGCGTGCTCAGTGTACGTCACCGCGTCGCGGATCACGTTCTCCAGGAACACCTTCAGCACCCCGCGGGTCTCCTCGTAGATCAGACCAGAGATGCGCTTCACGCCGCCCCTGCGAGCCAGGCGGCGGATGGCGGGCTTCGTGATGCCCTGGATGTTGTCGCGCAACACCTTGCGGTGCCGCTTGGCGCCACCCTTGCCGAGCCCCTTTCCTCCCTTGCCGCGGCCTGTCATCCTTCCTTCCTCGGGCAAAGCAACAACGTGCACAAACAGCAGCTGCAGCGGCTGGCGAGTCGGCTACGGTCTGCGCCCAGCGCGCCTGCCGCCCCCCTATATAGACTCTGGCCCGCCCTCCCCCCACCACGCGCAACCGAGGGCATATAAGCGCAGCACGGAGGCGCGCGGGCCCGTTGTCAAGGCAGCACCGGACGCCGCGCCGCACCTAACCTCCACGCACGCCGCTCCGCTACCGCTACCGCCATGGCCCGCACAAAGCAAACGGCCCGCAAGTCCACCGGCGGAAAGGCGCCGCGCAAACAGCTCGCCACCAAGGCGGCGAGGAAGAGCGCGCCCGCCACCGGAGGCGTCAAGAAGCCCCACCGCTACAGGCCGGGCACCGTCGCCCTGCGAGAAATCAGGCGCTACCAGAAGAGCACAGAGCTGCTCATCCGCAAGCTGCCATTCCAGCGCCTAGTGCGCGAGATCGCCCAGGACTTCAAGACCGACCTGCGCTTCCAGAGCTCCGCAGTCATGGCCCTGCAGGAGGCCAGCGAGGCCTACCTCGTCGGCCTCTTCGAAGACACCAACCTGTGCGCAATCCACGCCAAGCGCGTCACCATCATGCCCAAGGACATCCAGCTCGCGCGCCGCATCCGCGGCGAGCGCGCCTAAACCGCGCCGCGGCACCGCACCGCACCGCACAAACAAAAACGGCCCTTTTCAGGGCCACTAACATCTCTCCGTCGCGAGCAAACTTTGTCGGTCGCCTGCCTCTCGCCCCGCAACCCAAAAACAAAAACCACCACTTCCCGTCCGTCCGCCACACCCGCTCACTCTGCCTGCCTGCTAGCAGCGCGCAACAATCACACATCATCCCTCCCCGGCGCTCAAAGCGCACAATGCCCAACGGCCGACGTCACACCGCACGGGTGGCTGGCCGGCCGCCGCTTTCGTTTCGAAAACAAAAAAACCCGCACTCCACTCCGACGGCCAACGGCCAGGCAGGCGCGCTCGCTCGCTCTACACGCCACCGAAATCCCCGCCGACTCCTTCCGCATCTCAACGTGCCCCCCGTTGCAAAACATAACACACACACACACAAAGGAACAAAACAAAACAAAGACCAGACACGACTCGACAAGACAGACATCCGAGAAGAACGAACGCAGGCAAGCCAACCAACGTATTCAAACAAAACAACGTGACAGAAAACCAACCGTCGGCCGCCGCCACAAACACGGCGACAATCAACCACGACAACAACAACAACAACAACACCGCTTACCGCTACCGCCGCCCACACCCGCCACCGACCCCCGCAATCCAACCACCACGGCACGCAAACAGCATCCCCACGGGCATACAGAAACGCCAGACAGACACCCACACCAAACGCAACACGACAATCAAAACCTTCCCCGACGTGCTTTGATGGCCCTGAGAAGGGCCGTTTTGGGCCGCGCGTCTCTTGCGCGCCACTAGACGACGACGGGGGGTGGGGACGACGGAGTCAAGCGCCAAACCCTTCCTTTCCCATCTCTTTCTCCTCTACTCTACTTCTTCTTCTTGGGCGAAGCCTTCGCCTTAGACGGCGTCGTCGCCTTCTTCGGGCGCGGCGCCTTCGGCTTCTTCGTCGGAACCTTGGCGGCCTTCTTCGCCTTGGACGGCGACTTGGCCTTGGCCGGCTTGGCCGCAGCCGCCTTCTTCGCACCCGCGGGAGCGGCCGACGCCGCAGACGCCTTCTTGGCGGCGCCCGCCTTCCGACCGGTCGCCGCCTTCACGCCACCAGCCTTCTTTGCGCCGGCCGCACGGGCGCCCTTCTTCTCCTTGCTGGCCGGAGCGGCGCGCTTCTTCTTGGCACCGCCAGCACGAGCCTTGCCGCCCTCGGCCGCCCCCCCGCCGCCGGCGCCGGCAAGCTTGAACGAGCCGGACGCGCCCTTCCCCTTCGTCTGCACCAGCTCGCCCGCCACGACGGCCGACTTGAGGTACTTCTTGATAAACGGCGCCAGCTTCTCCGCGTCCAGCTTGTAGTGCGCGGCTATGTACTTCTTGATCGCCTGCAGCGACGACCCGCCGCGCTCCTTCAGACTCTTGATGGCGGCCGTCACCATCTCAGAGGTGCGCGGGTGCGCAGGCTTGGCGCGCGGCTTCTTCGCAGACGACGCAGACTTGGCCTTCTTCGTAGTGCCGGTGGCGGCGGGTGCCGCAGCAGTCTCGTTCGTAGCCGCCTGATCTGCCATTTCGACGACGCGCCTAACACACAGCGAGAGCGAGCGGGACGGACGGCAGGCACGCAAGCACAGCACAGCAGCAGAGCAGAGAATAGATGCGCTCAGGTTGTTATAGTGTACCGAAGTGCCACTGGGCTGTGCCCGTCTGACTTCAAGTTTTGCGCTTGGGGATTTATGAAAGTGAGGTATTGCGCTATGTGCGTGTTTTTATGTAGATGTTTGTTCTGTGTGTGGGTAAGTGTTCTCTAAATGTCTCTAAATTGACGGGTGAGTGTTAGTTTTGGGCGCTTGTGTTGAAAATCGGGGTGTTCGCGACCTAAATTTTGTATGAGGTTGTGGGGCGATGTTTGTGTTTTCTCATATAGTTTGTTGGACTTCTCCTTTATGAGGGAGTATATGGTTGGGTGGCCTAAAAATTCTCTAATTTGTGTGTTTCGGACGTATCTGTCAGCGCCTGTGATGACTCGGAAGGTTTTGTTCTGGAGTCGCTGTAATCGTGCTAGCGTGGTGTCTGACGCCATCGACCATACTTCCGATCCATACAAGATGGTCGGAAGCATGAGCTGGCGCCAGAGAAGCATTTTGCAGCTTAGGGTGAGGCCGTCACCCTTTAGGAGGGGGTATAGCTGCAACAGGAGGGCGCAGCCTTTGTTGGCAGTTTTGTGGACGTGTTGTTGCCACGTAAGACGCCTGTCTATTTCGAGCCCTAAGTATGTAATACGGTTACGCCAGGCTAGGTCCCGACCACCAATGGTGAGTTGTTGGTCTGGGAGTTTCAGCCTGGTCGTAAAGTATATTGCTTGGGATTTCTCGGGGTTAATTTTGATTTTCCAAATGTTGCACCACTGAGTGATGACGTCGAGGTGTTCTTGTAGCTTGCGTCGTATGAATGCAAGGTTACGACAGCTCCTGAAGATTGCTGTATCGTCGGCGTAGAGAGCAATCCCTCCGCCGACCTGCTTGGGTATGTCGTTAGTGTAGACTGAGTATAGAACGGGACCCAAGACCGAACCTTGCGGTACTCCGGCCGCAATCGGTCGTGTCTGGCTCGATCTCGATCCACTTCTTACGAAGAATTGACGCTCCGCAAGAAATGAATCAATGATCTGTATTAGATGTCCTGGGCACCCTATTTGGTCTAGTTTATATATTAGGCCATCGTGCCAGACGCGGTCAAATGCCTTCTCTATATCCAGGAACACTGCTCCTGTAGATTCTCTCTTTGCCCTGGCCAGACAAATGTGCTCTACCAAGCGCAGGCATTGTTGGGTTGTGGAGTGTTCAGAGCGGAATCCAAACTGCTCGGGCATCAGGATGTTGTGTGCAGTAAGGAAGTGTTGAAGGGGTGAGAGGATGAGCAGCTCGAGTATTTTACTCATGCCATTTAGAAGGGAGATAGGTCTATAGCTTTCTGGAAGGAGCAGGTTTTTATTAGGTTTGGGGAGGGTGATTACTTTCGCAGTTTTCCACACTGAGGGGAAGTAGGTGAGCTTTAGGCAAGCGTTGAAGACGCTTGCCAGAAATGTTATGGCAGGAGGTGGAAGGTGCTTTAGGAGTGGGCTGCGGATGCGGTCAGGGCCAGGAGCTTTGTGGTTTCCCTGACGCTTGATAAGTGCGCATATTGTCGGCTCGTTTACGGGCACGAATTCTGTATTTGGGCGCGTATTTCTAATCTGAGTCACTCGTCCGACGACTAATCTTTCCTGCCTTTCACTCTCGTCATCGTCGATGACGTGAGTTCGGAATTGTGACTCTAGTGATTGTGCCATTATTTCCGCCTTATCGTGATCTTCGTACACTAGACCGTTCACGCCGTGGAGTGGCCTGTTCTCTCTGGTGGGGGTTTTCCGCTGCCGGGCTATTCGCCAGATCTTGCGTTTGCTGCTCTCTGTTTCGGCGGTTTGTAATATCTCCTCCCAGCAGCGGCTCCTGTGCTCCTGCAGTCGGAGTTTCACCTGATCCTCCAGTCGCCGCAGCCGGCGGCGGTCAGCTGGGTCGCGATGACGCTGCCACAGCTTACGCAACCTGCGTTTGGCGACTATGAGGTCCCAGATGTCAGGGGGCAGGTCCCTGGCGCCAGGCTCTGTGGTGAGCCTGACGCTTGTAGCGCGAGCACAGGCGTGGAGGGTGTCTGTGAAGTTGGTGATTGCTTCGTCTATCTCTTCTTTTGTTTCCATCTGTGGGGTTTCCTCCACGTGCTCACCCACCAGGTATTTGTATCGGTCCCAATTTGTTATTACTTCTGTTTTTGCCATCCTCCCGGCTTCGTCTTCGACACTGGCTATGTCCAGAACGACCGGGTTGTGGTCAGAGTTCAGCTCGTAGTGCACAGTGACTGTCGCGTCGAGAGCAAAGTTTTTAACGACAAAAATATCCAGGATATCCGGGTTTTTTGTCGGGTCCGCAGGGATATGCGTAGGCTCGTCGGGTGCGATGACGCTGAGGGCGGCACGCCTCTCGACGAGTCTATGCAATCTCACACCACTTCTGTTCTCGGCGCGGCAGCCAAAGGCCATATGTTTCGAGTTTAGGTCCCCTCCCATAATCACACGAGCGCCAGTACCCAGCAGAGCCTGAAGGTCCTGTGTCAGTATGGTGGGGCCCGGGGGGTGATAGGTGGAGATGATGGTGTATGGTGTGTTTTGAATTTTGATTTCTATACCGGCTGCCTCGATGCTGGGTGTCTGCGGTAGGTCCACTGTGCGGAAACACCTTCTGCCTTTTACAAGGACCGCTACTCCGCCGCGCTCGCGGCCTACACGGTCTACTCTATGGATGGAGTAATTTCTCACAGAAAAGCGGTCCTTGGGCTTAAGGTGGGTTTCCGTCAGGCACACAACGTCGATCGCATACCGGTCTAGAAACTCCTCTAGGATATGTTTCTGTGTTTTTACGCCATTGGCGTTAAAAGTTAAAATGGTGAACTTCCTGGATCTAGGGGGATCCATTAAAAGCATCGAATAATGAAATTGCTCCCTCTGCGAGGGCCATGAATTTACTTAGGCCATCAGGCGCCGCCCGCACGCGCGCCATGGTGTCCCTAATTGTGAACATGATGTTTGTCAGGCTGAAGCCCGCAAACAGTTGGCGCAGCTCGTCAAAGACGCCAAGCGGCGTCCCTGGCTGCTGGCCAGCAGCCGACTGAGGCGGCGCGGCAGCTGCGGGCGCCTCAGTGCGCTGGTGACGTGGAGGGGGAGGCCAGGCGGCAGCTGCCGTCGGGGCGCGTGGTGGGGGAAGGGAGGGAAAGGCATCTCGCCCCGGCACAGTCGCTCTGCGGCTGCCGGCGGAGGCAGAGCTAGCTGCCTGCACGTTGGCCGCAGATGTTAGCGGCGGCGGCGTAGAGGCGGAAGCGCCTCGAGACAGGGCAGCACCGTTTACCGACCGAGGGGGGCGGGTGGACATCAACTGTATTCGTGTGGGGCATCGGCTGTAGTTCGCCGGGTGATCGCCCCCACATAGGGCGCATTTTGCCGGGGTTGCACGGCTCTTCTTACATGTGTTTGTCAAGTGTGGGCCGGCACACTTGACGCACTTTGGAGGATGGTGACACTGCTCTGCAGAGTGAAACAACTGCTGGCATTGGTGGCACTGGACAGGACCTTCAGGTTGGCGATACCTCTCCACCGTAACCTTGCAGTTCATGAACAGCTCGATTTTTAGGAGTTCTCTATTTCTCTCGTCGGGGTGTAATATAACTTTGAAAGAAGCTCTCTTCCTGCGCCCCTCTCCCGGGTTGCTCGGGTCAGATGCCTTGGTCTCCTGTTTGACCTCGATGACCCTGAAGTGACGCGCAAGGAGAAGCTCCTTTATCTCCGCGGGATCGGTGTCACTGGGGAGACCTTTGATCACCGCCTTGTACGCGTTTTTCTCAGTGACCGGGTAAGTGTGATAGGGTATTTTCTTCTGTGTGAAATAGGCTGTAAGAAATCTGTAGTCGGGCAGGGTAGACGGTTGAAATTTTACGGAGGACCCCCTGCATGAGGTATTTAGTCCTCCTTTTAGTTGAGGGGCTACCTCCTTTATGATTTTCATCGTACCGTTTACGATTGTGGCAAGAATTGGGGGCACCTTTTCCCGTTTCGGCCTCGATTGCGCTTGCGCGCCCGAGGTCGAGGGACGGGTAGGCATTGTTTCGGTCGTTTCCGCTCCGTCGGTGTCAATCGGAGCGAAACTATTTGATGTTGGTATGTTTGCGATAACAGCTTCACCCCCTACTTCCATGTCATCACTCACAGGTTGCTCTGTTTCCTCAGCGAGCCGGCTTGGGGCCGGACGCTTAGGCGCTGGCATTACGTCCGAGTCTTGTACGCGTGTTTTGGCTTTGGTAATGGCTGAAGTTGGTTGGCCGCGGGTACCCAGTGACTGGGTGCCGCAGCGGACTGGGGCTTTGGGCTTACCCAAGATGACTGTGTCAGCGGAACTTGAAGTCTGACATTTACTGCCCAGGGGCACTGGTTGTTCGTTCGTTGGCACCGTTAGGTATCCCCGAACAGCGCCAGCCCTACCATTGACTGCACGCGGGTTACCGGGTAGCACCTCGGACCCTGGCGCAGGAATTTCCCTACTCTTGGAGGAGCAGGGAGGATGCCCTGCGGCAGTATCTGGATGATTCACGTCTGAGGCAGATCAGACGACCGGTGAACTAGAAAGCCACGGCCCTCGCCGCCACCGCGCTGCCAGTAGACCGGCAGCCGCTGCACGACAAAGGGACCACGTAAGCGTCCTACCACGACAAATTTGCGGCGCAATCGCCAAGCGTGCGCACCCACACACGACAATTTTTGCTTGCGTTGTGCACGCACAACGCACACGACAAATTTTGCTGTGCTACGGCTAGCGTAGCGCTCCCAAGGGATCTCCCAGCAGCGCGCGGCAGTATAGCGTCCGCTCACGGCCGATCCACCCCCTCGAATAGCAGAGAATCACAAGGCCCAGCCAGTGTCGCGGGCGGGCGCGGACGGCCGAGAGAGCGGCCGCCACTCTGCGCGCCGCCGCGCCGCGCCTCCCGCGCTTGCTACCGCCCAACGTCCGACAGCCTGTGCGGAGCAGCCCCAAACCTGCGCCACAACCGCCCGCGCCTTTCAAACCACCGAGGATGGGGCTACACACAGCCACACCACAGTCGCCAACCAGTCGCCACGGCAGCGCCGCAAACCACGGCCAAACTGCAGCTACCGCGCGCTACAGCCTGGGTCGGCCCGCCGAGAATCGCCGCCCCCGCCCAAATGCCGCCCCCACAGCCCCAGCCGACGACCCGCCACAATGGCCAAACCTTCGGCAAAACTCCCACACCGTCGCCGCGGCAGCCCGGCCAGCGCGGCCGGCGCCACAGCCACACAAGCCGAGGCGTGCGGCGATGACGGCCGTGCAAACGCGCCTCCGCCGCCCCATCGCCTTCCGTCGCCCTCCCGCCGTTTCCCGATCGGCCCGCAGCCGTCGGGCCACATCGCGCGCCGTCCTCCTCCTCTCGCCCGCCAACATTCACAGCCGTTTCTCAACAATTGCCCGCCGCAAACGGACGCCGCCTGCGCAACAGGCGCCGCCGCCCCTCGCCGCTTCCGACCCAACCCCTCGACCGAGGCAAACCGCAATCCCAATCTACAGACCAACCCAATCTGCCGTCAAGCACACACGACAGCCGACCTTACACGTTACACGTTACGCGTTACACATTACGTTTACACGTCTACGTTAGGTTAGGTTAGGTGGACGTGGGTTAGGTTAAGGGGACTTGGGTTAGGTTAAGCGTCAAACTTAGGTTAAGCATTCAAACACGTCAGGCGTCAGAGGTTAGGTTAGGTTAGGTTAGGTTAGGTTACACGTTAGGTTAAGGGGTCAGTGCTAGGTTAAGAAGCGTCAAACGTAGGTTAAAAAAGCGTTCAAACGTGAGGCGTGAGCCGGACAGCTTACCTTACGTAGACGTTAGGGGCTCACAGGCTGAGCTCACCTCGCCACACCACAGGTTAGGTTCGGTTCGGTTCGGTTCGCTCGGCTCAGCGTAAAGCGCCGAGGTCAGGGTTACGTTCGTTCACCTTCGGGCGCCACACTTTCGGTTGAAAGGTCGCGACGGGACGACGTCGGCAGGCACGCCGCAAACGAACAAAAACGTACAGACGACGTCGGAAACCGCCGACAGACGGGGGAGCAGCACGACCACGACCAGACACCGAGCGCGAACGAGACACACGCGAACCACCCCCACCGGCCAAAGGGCACCACACAACAACCCAGAGCACCACGTGTCGACACCAGAGCAACCCGCCGCTCACGCGACATGGCTGGCACCGAAGGGCAACCGCCCGCAACTGCGCTTTCCGCGCCGGCCCGGATGCACGTCGTGCTACAACAACACCACTACCGTACACAGCCGCTGTTCACAACATCACTATCAATGGCGCGCCCGCGGCTCGCCGCCGTCGCAGTCGCAGCCCCAACGCCAGCACTTTTGCACCACCATTCACACGCACCGCAACACAGCTCGCCGACACAGCCGAACAAAACAAACACCACACAACAACAGCAACAACGCCGCCGCCTCTACTTGTGCCGGCGACCCACCCCGCCGATGGCGCACCTTTCGCCAGCCGGCAATCGACACACACGCACCCACCCACCGGGGCCCAGTGCAAAAAAAAAAAAAAAAAAAAAACACACACAAAAACAAAAAAACCAAACAACACAAACGACACGGGAAGCGCACACCGCCAACCAGTCGTCGTCTCAAAATAACAAACACAAACAAAATAAACTAACAACTAGGGCAACACAAAACAAAAACGCCTCGCACGAACCGCCCACAAAAAGGACAAGCACACGCACAGCCTCTGCTGACGACCACGACGCAGCGGCACGCTGCTCCTGTCCCGCGCCCCGCGCCCCACTCGATTCACAACTCACGCGACACCGTCAACGACGGGCTCGCTTCCCGCAACCTACCACCTTTCCGCCACGACGCACAGCCCCAGCCCCAGCCCCACCCGACGACGCCCGTGGCAACGACTGCACTTTCACCACCGCCTCCCCCTTCCCCCCCAAAACACACACACACACACACACACACACACACACAGCCAGCCAAAAACGCACTCGCGACCCACACATGCACGTGCATCGGCACACGCCAACCAGTCAACGTCGACAACCACACGCAAGGCTCGAAACGAAACCGGCGTCCTTCCACGTTGCCATCAAGCTACGCGACACAAGACACAAGGAACCAACACAACAGCCGGCCCCACTAATTCCCACTCTCACGCCGCAAAAAGCACACCGAAACCGCCAAACGCACGCACATTCCCCTTCGCACCGACACCACCGACCGGCTCGCTACCACACACCTCTCGGCAGCCGTTTCACGCCAATTCGCCACACCGCCCACACAGTCGACAAGCGCCCGCCCTGTACGGCACACGCAACGACGCAGCGCAGCAAAGGGCGCCCGCAACACATACCTCTCCGCCGCCCGACGCGCCAACCGCCACACCACACCGCCAGCCACTCGCAAATTGTGCACTGCCACCAGCCACACGTCCAACACGCCGCGCCGCCTCCGGCCACCCGCCAGGGGGCGCTCACGTCCGCGACAACAGCGCGGCCCGCCGGGCCGGGCCGGGCCGAACCGAACCGAGCCGCCGCTGCTCTGCACTCGGCACGGCCACACCCTGCTGCAGACCGGGCTCGTCCCTCTGTACGCGTCTGCCTGCGCATCAACACAACACGACCTTTTTTTTTTTTTTTTTTTTTTTTTTTTTCTCTCTCTCTACCGCCATCCCTCCTTCTCGCGTTTTACTCGTTGTTGCAGCAGCGGCGCACACCTACACATCCACAGCCCCAGCCGAGCCGGCCTCACCTCAGGGCCCGCCGCCAGCGTCTCCTCCTCGGGCACAGGTGCGGTGCTGTGGCCGCCCATCCAACCGCATTGCTGGCCGTCCAGCCACCAGGCGTTCCCACTGCCGCGAGCCACGCCGCGCACCGACCCTGCTGCAGAAAACGAAGCATAGCCAGAGACCGACCGATACACAAAGCAAGCCGTCGCCTCGCCTCTTGTCCTTCCTGCCTTCCTTCCGCCCCCGCCCTTCTCACACCACCGCCTCTCCACTTTCGCCCCCCCCCCCTCCTTTTTTTTTTTTTGTTTTCTTCTTTCTTTCTTTCTTTCTTTCTTTCTTTCTTTGGCCCTCTCTCCTTCCCGCCATGGCGGTTACGGCACCGCCTGCAGCGGCAGATTTTTTGCGCCCACACGCCTACTCCTACCACCATTAACCTTGCCCTGCCCTGCCCATCAACGTCGCAGTCGAACCGACGCTTGCCAACACACTGCCCACGTTCCTTTCTCTTTTCGGCCTACGCCCATTACGCGCCGCCGCCACAGCACCTTCCCTTCCCACAACACACCGACGTCATCACACGCACCCAAAACAGGGGCCACGACCGTGTTCCTCGCCCACTCCCATCCCGCACGGTACGCACATTCCCAACTACTACCGCGCACCCTCCCTTTCCAATCTGTGTGTCTCTGTGTCTGTGTCCTGTCCGCGCGTGACGCCTCTCAACATCCGCCGTCCCCCGTCCCGTTTTCGCCCCCATGCCGTCGTCGCGCCGCCTCCGCCCCTGTCCGCCCCGCACCACACCATACACCGCTGCTTGTCCCGGCCGTTGCCACCAAAGGCGCCGACCGCAAACGCGCCACGCCGCAGCCCCCGTGCGTCTCGCGCTCGCTTGCATCTCCGTGCCGACGCTGCCTCTCTTCCCGCTCGCACTCGACCTCGACAACACAGTCTTTGGCTCCGCCACTGCGTGTTCCGGTGGTACGCACGCTGCAACACGTATGTATTCATTACCAGAGCGATGGCGAGGCATGACAGCATCTCTGTCTGACCAGAGAGTTCTTTATCGCTGCTAGTCGGCGCTTGGACCGCGCCAGACGACAGTAGTGGCACGCACCGGGTCGCCAGGAACAGTTGTTATATATATATTGTAGCGCGAGTCGGGAGAGGTAGTAGTCGGTCGACAGTAGTAGCGGGTGGACGGTTGTACTGAGCGGGCGTCGGCGGCGTGCTCTGCTCGTCTCGCGACTCTGGTCACGGTTCGGGACGATGTATAGTATATTGTGTTATAATCAAAAGGTGGTGTGACGCTGCATTGCGCAAATCTGATAACGTATGTTCATTGTACTTCTTTTGTTCAACAACAAAAGCCCCACTATTACTTTTTTTCTAAAGTAACTTTTGTCTCTTAACGAAAAACATTCACTTTTTAAAGACTACTTCCTATGGCATTTCCCTCCAAGGAGTGCAATTAATTACCAGCCAGCACTCATTCATTGCACACAGCTGTGTAAGGGGTATCTACAATTGAGGAGCGGATATAAATGCAATTTTTTGTTTTTTTTTTTTTGTGTGTGTGTTGTAACCTCCCAGCAAAATTTAAAATAATGGACAATGTTATTTACGGATGCTAATGGACATTGCGCTAATTGTAACCTCGCCCACAATGAGAGGTATTGAAAATGGCAACAAAAATGTGAAATTCGCAATCTGACTCAAATATAAAGTCTTCACACAACATTTACAAAGGTCCGTTCAGTGACAAGAAACTTCAATTAAACCGAAATATCGGTCTTTGGCCCTGTGCAAAACAATCAGAATTAAAGTCTTACCTCCGAATAAATGGATGTCACATTTCTGCTCTGGTTGTTGCGCAGCGCTTGGAGGAACTGCATTGCAAATAATAATATTCTCTTTTTTTGTGATTTTAGTGACATTTTTCTTCAAAGAAGTGGAATGAAATGTGAAGTGCAACGAACTCTTTAGTTCAATAAAAAATTTAATGTTTGAAAAATGCTTTTGAAATAAAAATTATTATTGGGGAACTTGTTGGAGAATAATTACAATAAATACAATTTTTCATTATCTAATGATTATATTAATTAACAGTATACCTTATTCACCATCTTGACCAGTGTTGCCGACCGCCTACATCACACAACCGCACTCGGCTGCTACTACTGACCGACCGCTCTGCATGACGACTATTAGCGTACTGCACGCGACGACTACTGACAGAGTACAGCCCTCAACTACACAGAGCTACGGACTCGCAACGACTACTGACAGACTGACTGACTGACTGACTGAGAACCGCTCGCAACACTCGCGCAGTCCAGCGCAAACTCTCTGGTCACAGATGCTACAATGTCTCGCCATCGCTACTATGTTACATACGTGTTTCAGTGTCTTTTTCATTGGGGTAACGATCTTTGGCTCTTTTTATTTCTGAATACAGGGCCAAAGGTCAACGCTGCTGCCCTTATACAATTTATCAGGTTTCATTATGTCTGTTGCAATGTTACATACGGTTCACTCTTTCATTAATATTATCGTTGGGTTTGTTTTGTAGGGACGTTAACATTCTGGCACATTTTTATTATCATCGGACTCTCTGCTATTTGTGCAGGGAGGTTATACCTGGGTCCATTTCCATTTCCATTTACATTTTAATATTGATAGACTTTTTGTTTTCTTTTTTGTTTCTTGTTGTTTTTCCTTCTTTTTTTTTGTTGTTTTTTTTTTCTTTTTTTGTTTTGTTTTTCCCGCTCTCACCACCACCGCCGCATCACGCCTTCCGTTTTCTTGGTTTCTTTTCTGTTCTTCAACTGCTTCAACATCACCGCGCCCCATTTCCACACCACAGCCATCAGCCTCCAAGACGGGCGGGCGCAGTGTGCCGTTTCCGGCGCACAAGCACACCCGTACGGTACTCTCCTCGCCCCCACGCCACCAACAACACAGCGACCACGCGGCTTTCAGGCACGGCACGGCACGGCACGGCACCGGCGAAATGCGCCGCCCCCGCCCCTCCGCGCATCCGTCCGTCTCGCCACGTTCACTGACAGCCGCGTCTGCGGCTACACCACGACAACCACAACACAACACCGCTCCCCTCCCTGGCAACTCACATTGTTTTTCTCCTCCTCTTTTGCACAAACCACAACGCCGAGCACAGGCGCAAGCCACCCACACCGCGCCCCTCCCCGTCCCGTCTTTGGCCGCCGCTCCTCGTTTCCTCGTTTGCCCCCTCCCATCTCCCGAAATGCCATGCCAGCAGCGTTACGCATGCCCCTCCCCTGTCCACACAACACTACCGCCTAAACGAACAGCCTTTTCCGGGCCACATCCAGGGCACGCCCACCTCCAAACACTGCCAATTCACGGACGCACACACACACACACACACACACACACACTCACTTTCTCGACACCTTTCTGTACGGAGGGTGCGTCATCTCGACCGTGACAGAGTGACGGCAACTATCGACGATCCATTTCCCCCCACTGGTAAAACATGTCCACTAACACCTACATACATCATTCAAGTACACAGACAATAGCATACACACAATGGGAGGGCACACGAACATGGACGGCACGGCACTGTCATACACTCTTCCTCAGAACCATATCAACAAACGTTACGTACATCCGGGAAAGCGAAAGCGAAAGCGAACGCGAAAGCGAACGCGAAAGCGAAAGCGAAAGCAAAAGCAAAGGCAAAGCCCAATGCAGCCGTCAAAGGTAACGTTCACCACGGCAGACACTTGCAGCCGCGCCGCCGTTAAACGCATTTCAGTGCGGCTCCAATACGCCTCCGACACGGGAACGTTCCGTTGCTCTACGAATGCGTTTCTCCCCTTTTTCCCTTCCTCTCTCTTTTGCCCCCCCTCCTTGCACTCTTGCCTCATTCCTCACGTTCTGCCCAGACATTCGACCGATCAAAGTCAACCTTTCGTTACCGTTCTCAGCGCGACGGTGTACAACAGTATGACGGGTGTGCCCAAGACTTCGGTTCAGTTGCGTGACGCCGGTCTATCGCGCCGATCGACAGTTACTCAGGGGGCGACGGATCGGACCACGTCACCGACACACAAAACACTTTCAAACAAACAAATACATACCGGATGGACACAGACAAACACGTGTACAGACATTCGCCAAACAAACGACCGCCGCCGCCGTCGTCGTCTAGCGTGCATCTTGAATGACGACATCGGTGTGCGTGCGTCGTACGCAATCAGTCAGACACGGCTATCAAACATCAGAGTCGAATGGTACATCATCGTGCGTGTCGCCGTACACGTACAGTACAATACAACAACAATGCGTCTTAATGGCACGTTCATTTCAACGTCACTCACACACCTCCACGCTGCAGTTACGTCGCACCATTGTCAAACTCGGCGTACAGCAAAGGGAATAGTGGGCGGCAAAAAAAACCAAACAAAAACATTTCACATTTCACCCTCGCCATGTATGATGTGCAAAAAAACAAACCCGCAAACGGCCGTCGTTACGGTGACACAAAAGTCGCCGATCACACTGTCCCCCCTCGCAGACGGGTAACACACACACACACACACACACACCAACAACACCAATGGGTCAAAAACCACGCCAACGAGGCGTGCCACCATTCCACGCCACGGCGACCAACCTCGTGGCCGTACCCCGCGCAACACGCTTTGACGCGCCCCCCCACCCACAATCAAAATGCACACATACATCACAGCCGTCCACACAAACAACAACAACAACAATTCCGCCCTTCCCGCAAAAGGCAAGTTGGTGGCCCTGAAAAGGGCCGTTTTGCCGCTCTCGCAACGGAGGAGCCTTCTCTCTCCATCCTTCCTTCCATTCCAGAGCCACCTCCTTACTTGGAGCTCGTGTACTTGGTCACCGCCTTCGTGCCCTCGCTCACGGCGTGCTTGGCCAGCTCGCCAGGCAGCAACAGCCGCACAGCGGTCTGGATCTCGCGGGACGTGATGGTCGAGCGCTTGTTGTAGTGCGCCAGGCGAGAAGCCTCGGCCGCAATGCGCTCGAAAATGTCGTTCACGAAGCTGTTCATGATGCTCATCGCCTTCGACGAGATGCCCGTGTCAGGGTGCACCTGCTTCAGCACCTTGTAGATGTAGATGGCATAGCTCTCCTTCCTCTTGCGCTTCTTCTTCTTGTCGCCCTTCGAAATGTTCTTCTGCGCCTTGCCAGCCTTCTTGGCGGCCTTCCCGCTAGTCTTGGGCGGCATCTCGAACCAACGTACGGCAGCAGCAACACCAGTAGCAAGCGCTCCGCTCTAGTCAGCGTCTCCCCACACAGTGGCACCCGCCGCCAGCCGCCGCCGCACCTTTACCAGCTCGCCCTGTTGCGGCCGCCGACCAATGGGGCGCGCGCGCAACCGGCCGCCGCACCCGAGCCCATAAAGCACCCCCACCCCGGCTGCGCCGGCGCGCACTCCGCTGCTCGACTCGCTGCCGCTCGCACCGGTCGTTTTCGTTTCCGTTTCGTGTGCACCGTCGCTAGCCCATCGCCATGTCCGGACGCGGAAAGGGAGGCAAAGTCAAGGGCAAGTCAAAGTCCCGCTCAAGCAGGGCTGGGCTCCAGTTCCCGGTCGGCAGAATCCACCGCCTCCTGCGCAAGGGAAACTACGCAGAGCGCGTCGGCGCCGGGGCGCCCGTCTACCTCGCCGCCGTCATGGAGTACCTCGCGGCTGAGGTGCTCGAGCTGGCCGGAAACGCGGCCCGCGACAACAAGAAGACGCGCATCATCCCGCGCCACCTGCAGCTTGCCATCCGCAACGACGAGGAGCTCAACAAGCTCCTGTCGGGCGTCACCATCGCACAGGGTGGTGTCCTGCCCAACATCCAGGCCGTCCTGCTGCCAAAGAAGACCGAGAAGAAGGCCTAAAGGAGGCCAGGCAATCGCAGCGCCGCGTGCTCCCCTGCACGCAACGCGCTTTGCCGGCTCGGCTCGGCCCACAACAATCGGCCCTTTTCAGGGCCACCACACACACCTACGTCCAAAGCAAAATTTCAGTCGTCCTCGCCGCACCTTGTTTTGTTTTAACTTTGCACTGTCACAGCACAGCCGCCGCCGGCGCACGTCCGCCATCTTGTCGTCCACACAGCCCGTGTGGCCCAACACACACACACACACACACACACATTTTGCACGGTCGCAGTCGCCTTCCAAACCGACAACGGCAGCAATAATGACCATTGTTAAAGGGAGGCGTGTCGACACACCGCCCTCCACTCCCGCGCGCAACGGCCGTCGACACGAACGAAACAGCTGATCCGGCCGCCTATGCCCACACGCCTTGCCTCGGAAACCCCAACGCCGCCGCAAACAAACACACAGAGACAAACCACGCAAGCAAATAATCACCGCCTCTCGCACAACAACACACAGCCCGCCATCTCCGTCGCGATCGATACAAAGACACACAATAACAAACACACAAACGAAGCAGCTCCACACACAGCCAGCCACATGACACGTTTCCTTTCCTTCTCCCCTCCCAGTCACATCACGTCGCTCAAACGGAAAGAAACAAACAAACAAACAAACAACACAGCGCACACACGCAGCAACAACACAGACTCTTTCGCACTTTTCAACTTCCGAACAGTGTGGTGGCCCTGAAAAGGGCCGTTTTCTAGTCTCTCCCACCCACAAGCACGGCCGCGGGAAGGCCAGCGCCCGCTGCGACGCAGCCTAACCGCCGAAACCGTACAGGGTGCGCCCCTGCCTCTTCAGGGCGTACACCACGTCCATGGCCGTCACAGTCTTGCGCTTGGCGTGCTCAGTGTACGTCACCGCGTCGCGGATCACGTTCTCCAGGAACACCTTCAGCACCCCGCGGGTCTCCTCGTAGATCAGACCAGAGATGCGCTTCACGCCGCCCCTGCGAGCCAGGCGGCGGATGGCGGGCTTCGTGATGCCCTGGATGTTGTCGCGCAACACCTTGCGGTGCCGCTTGGCGCCACCCTTGCCGAGCCCCTTTCCTCCCTTGCCGCGGCCTGTCATCCTTCCTTCCTCGGGCAAAGCAACAACGTGCACAAACAGCAGCTGCAGCGGCTGGCGAGTCGGCTACGGTCTGCGCCCAGCGCGCCCGCCGCCCCCCTATATAGACTCTGGCCCGCCCTCCCCCCACCACGCGCAACCGAGGGCATATAAGCGCAGCACGGAGGCGCGCGGGCCCGTTGTCAAGGCAGCACCGGACGCCGCGCCGCACCTAACCTCCACGCACGCCGCTCCGCTACCGCTACCGCCATGGCCCGCACAAAGCAAACGGCCCGCAAGTCCACCGGCGGAAAGGCGCCGCGCAAACAGCTCGCCACCAAGGCGGCGAGGAAGAGCGCGCCCGCCACCGGAGGCGTCAAGAAGCCCCACCGCTACAGGCCGGGCACCGTCGCCCTGCGAGAAATCAGGCGCTACCAGAAGAGCACAGAGCTGCTCATCCGCAAGCTGCCATTCCAGCGCCTAGTGCGCGAGATCGCCCAGGACTTCAAGACCGACCTGCGCTTCCAGAGCTCCGCAGTCATGGCCCTGCAGGAGGCCAGCGAGGCCTACCTCGTCGGCCTCTTCGAAGACACCAACCTGTGCGCAATCCACGCCAAGCGCGTCACCATCATGCCCAAGGACATCCAGCTCGCGCGCCGCATCCGCGGCGAGCGCGCCTAAACCGCGCCGCGGCACCGCACCGCACCGCACAAACAAAAACGGCCCTTTTCAGGGCCACTAACATCTCTCCGTCGCGAGCAAACTTTGTCGGTCGCCTGCCTCTCGCCCCGCAACCCAAAAACAAAAACCACCACTTCCCGTCCGTCCGCCACACCCGCTCACTCTGCCTGCCTGCTAGCAGCGCGCAACAATCACACATCATCCCTCCCCGGCGCTCAAAGCGCACAATGCCCAACGGCCGACGTCACACCGCACGGGTGGCTGGCCGGCCGCCGCTTTCGTTTCGAAAACAAAAAAACCCGCACTCCACTCCGACGGCCAACGGCCAGGCAGGCGCGCTCGCTCGCTCTACACGCCACCGAAATCCCCGCCGACTCCTTCCGCATCTCAACGTGCCCCCCGTTGCAAAACATAACACACACACACACAAAGGAACAAAACAAAACAAAGACCAGACACGACTCGACAAGACAGACATCCGAGAAGAACGAACGCAGGCAAGCCAACCAACGTATTCAAACAAAACAACGTGACAGAAAACCAACCGTCGGCCGCCGCCACAAACACGGCGACAATCAACCACGACAACAACAACAACAACAACAACAACAACACCGCTTACCGCTACCGCCGCCCACACCCGCCACCGACCCCCGCAATCCAACCACCACGGCACGCAAACAGCATCCCCACGGGCATACAGAAACGCCAGACAGACAGACACCCACACCAAACGCAACACGACAATCAAAACCTTCCCCGACGTGCTTTGATGGCCCTGAGAAGGGCCGTTTTGGGCCGCGCGTCTCTTGCGCGCCACTAGACGACGACGGGGGGTGGGGACGACGGAGTCAAGCGCCAAACCCTTCCATTCCCATCTCTTTCTCCTCTACTCTACTTCTTCTTCTTGGGCGAAGCCTTCGCCTTAGACGGCGTCGTCGCCTTCTTCGGGCGCGGCGCCTTCGGCTTCTTCGTCGGAACCTTGGCGGCCTTCTTCGCCTTCGACGGCGACTTGGCCTTGGCCGGCTTGGCCGCAGCCGCCTTCTTCGCACCCGCGGGAGCGGCCGACGCCGCAGACGCCTTCTTGGCGGCGCCCGCCTTCCGACCGGTCGCCGCCTTCACGCCACCAGCCTTCTTTGCGCCGGCCGCACGGGCGCCCTTCTTCTCCTTGCTGGCCGGAGCGGCGCGCTTCTTCTTGGCACCGCCAGCACGAGCCTTGCCGCCCTCGGCCGCCCCCCCGCCGCCGGCGCCGGCAAGCTTGAACGAGCCGGACGCGCCCTTCCCCTTCGTCTGCACCAGCTCGCCCGCCACGACGGCCGACTTGAGGTACTTCTTGATAAACGGCGCCAGCTTCTCCGCGTCCAGCTTGTAGTGCGCGGCTATGTACTTCTTGATCGCCTGCAGCGACGACCCGCCGCGCTCCTTCAGACTCTTGATGGCGGCCGTCACCATCTCAGAGGTGCGCGGGTGCGCAGGCTTGGCGCGCGGCTTCTTCGCAGACGACGCAGACTTGGCCTTCTTCGTAGTGCCGGTGGCGGCGGGTGCCGCAGCAGTCTCGTTCGTAGCCGCCTGATCTGCCATTTCGACGACGCGCCTAACACACAGCGAGAGCGAGCGGGACGGACGGCAGGCACGCAAGCACAGCACAGCAGCAGAGCAGAGAATCACAAGGCCCAGCCAGTGTCGCGGGCGGGCGCGGACGGCCGAGAGAGCGGCCGCCACTCTGCGCGCCGCCGCGCCGCGCCTCCCGCGCTTGCTACCGCCCAACGTCCGACAGCCTGTGCGGAGCAGCCCCAAACCTGCGCCACAACCGCCCGCGCCTTTCAAACCACCGAGGATGGGGCTACACACAGCCACACCACAGTCGCCAACCAGTCGCCACGGCAGCGCCGCAAACCACGGCCAAACTGCAGCTACCGCGCGCTACAGCCTGGGTCGGCCCGCCGAGAATCGCCGCCCCCGCCCAAATGCCGCCCCCACAGCCCCAGCCGACGACCCGCCACAATGGCCAAACCTTCGGCAAAACTCCCACACCGTCGCCGCGGCAGCCCGGCCAGCGCGGCCGGCGCCACAGCCACACAAGCCGAGGCGTGCGGCGATGACGGCCGTGCAAACGCGCCTCCGCCGCCCCATCGCCTTCCGTCGCCCTCCCGCCGTTTCCCGATCGGCCCGCAGCCGTCGGGCCACATCGCGCGCCGTCCTCCTCCTCTCGCCCGCCAACATTCACAGCCGTTTCTCAACAATTGCCCGCCGCAAACGGACGCCGCCTGCGCAACAGGCGCCGCCGCCCCTCGCCGCTTCCGACCCAACCCCTCGACCGAGGCAAACCGCAATCCCAATCTACAGACCAACCCAATCTGCCGTCAAGCACACACGACAGCCGACCTTACACGTTACACGTTACGCGTTACACATTACGTTTACACGTCTACGTTAGGTTAGGTTAGGTGGACGTGGGTTAGGTTAAGGGGACTTGGGTTAGGTTAAGCGTCAAACTTAGGTTAAGCATTCAAACACGTCAGGCGTCAGAGGTTAGGTTAGGTTAGGTTAGGTTAGGTTACACGTTAGGTTAAGGGGTCAGTGCTAGGTTAAGAAGCGTCAAACGTAGGTTAAAAAAGCGTTCAAACGTGAGGCGTGAGCCGGACAGCTTACCTTACGTAGACGTTAGGGGCTCACAGGCTGAGCTCACCTCGCCACACCACAGGTTAGGTTCGGTTCGGTTCGGTTCGCTCGGCTCAGCGTAAAGCGCCGAGGTCAGGGTTACGTTCGTTCACCTTCGGGCGCCACACTTTCGGTTGAAAGGTCGCGACGGGACGACGTCGGCAGGCACGCCGCAAACGAACAAAAACGTACAGACGACGTCGGAAACCGCCGACAGACGGGGGAGCAGCACGACCACGACCAGACACCGAGCGCGAACGAGACACACGCGAACCACCCCCACCGGCCAAAGGGCACCACACAACAACCCAGAGCACCACGTGTCGACACCAGAGCAACCCGCCGCTCACGCGACATGGCTGGCACCGAAGGGCAACCGCCCGCAACTGCGCTTTCCGCGCCGGCCCGGATGCACGTCGTGCTACAACAACACCACTACCGTACACAGCCGCTGTTCACAACATCACTATCAATGGCGCGCCCGCGGCTCGCCGCCGTCGCAGTCGCAGCCCCAACGCCAGCACTTTTGCACCACCATTCACACGCACCGCAACACAGCTCGCCGACACAGCCGAACAAAACAAACACCACACAACAACAGCAACAACGCCGCCGCCTCTACTTGTGCCGGCGACCCACCCCGCCGATGGCGCACCTTTCGCCAGCCGGCAATCGACACACACGCACCCACCCACCGGGGCCCAGTGCAAAAAAAAAAAAAAAAAAAAAACACACACAAAAACAAAAAAACCAAACAACACAAACGACACGGGAAGCGCACACCGCCAACCAGTCGTCGTCTCAAAATAACAAACACAAACAAAATAAACTAACAACTAGGGCAACACAAAACAAAAACGCCTCGCACGAACCGCCCACAAAAAGGACAAGCACACGCACAGCCTCTGCTGACGACCACGACGCAGCGGCACGCTGCTCCTGTCCCGCGCCCCGCGCCCCACTCGATTCACAACTCACGCGACACCGTCAACGACGGGCTCGCTTCCCGCAACCTACCACCTTTCCGCCACGACGCACAGCCCCAGCCCCAGCCCCACCCGACGACGCCCGTGGCAACGACTGCACTTTCACCACCGCCTCCCCCTTCCCCCCCAAAACACACACACACACACACACACACACACACACAGCCAGCCAAAAACGCACTCGCGACCCACACATGCACGTGCATCGGCACACGCCAACCAGTCAACGTCGACAACCACACGCAAGGCTCGAAACGAAACCGGCGTCCTTCCACGTTGCCATCAAGCTACGCGACACAAGACACAAGGAACCAACACAACAGCCGGCCCCACTAATTCCCACTCTCACGCCGCAAAAAGCACACCGAAACCGCCAAACGCACGCACATTCCCCTTCGCACCGACACCACCGACCGGCTCGCTACCACACACCTCTCGGCAGCCGTTTCACGCCAATTCGCCACACCGCCCACACAGTCGACAAGCGCCCGCCCTGTACGGCACACGCAACGACGCAGCGCAGCAAAGGGCGCCCGCAACACATACCTCTCCGCCGCCCGACGCGCCAACCGCCACACCACACCGCCAGCCACTCGCAAATTGTGCACTGCCACCAGCCACACGTCCAACACGCCGCGCCGCCTCCGGCCACCCGCCAGGGGGCGCTCACGTCCGCGACAACAGCGCGGCCCGCCGGGCCGGGCCGGGCCGAACCGAACCGAGCCGCCGCTGCTCTGCACTCGGCACGGCCACACCCTGCTGCAGACCGGGCTCGTCCCTCTGTACGCGTCTGCCTGCGCATCAACACAACACGACCTTTTTTTTTTTTTTTTTTTTTTTTTTTTTCTCTCTCTCTACCGCCATCCCTCCTTCTCGCGTTTTACTCGTTGTTGCAGCAGCGGCGCACACCTACACATCCACAGCCCCAGCCGAGCCGGCCTCACCTCAGGGCCCGCCGCCAGCGTCTCCTCCTCGGGCACAGGTGCGGTGCTGTGGCCGCCCATCCAACCGCATTGCTGGCCGTCCAGCCACCAGGCGTTCCCACTGCCGCGAGCCACGCCGCGCACCGACCCTGCTGCAGAAAACGAAGCATAGCCAGAGACCGACCGATACACAAAGCAAGCCGTCGCCTCGCCTCTTGTCCTTCCTGCCTTCCTTCCGCCCCCGCCCTTCTCACACCACCGCCTCTCCACTTTCGCCCCCCCCCCCCTCCTTTTTTTTTTTTTGTTTTCTTCTTTCTTTCTTTCTTTCTTTCTTTCTTTCTTTGGCCCTCTCTCCTTCCCGCCATGGCGGTTACGGCACCGCCTGCAGCGGCAGATTTTTTGCGCCCACACGCCTACTCCTACCACCATTAACCTTGCCCTGCCCTGCCCATCAACGTCGCAGTCGAACCGACGCTTGCCAACACACTGCCCACGTTCCTTTCTCTTTTCGGCCTACGCCCATTACGCGCCGCCGCCACAGCACCTTCCCTTCCCACAACACACCGACGTCATCACACGCACCCAAAACAGGGGCCACGACCGTGTTCCTCGCCCACTCCCATCCCGCACGGTACGCACATTCCCAACTACTACCGCGCACCCTCCCTTTCCAATCTGTGTGTCTCTGTGTCTGTGTCCTGTCCGCGCGTGACGCCTCTCAACATCCGCCGTCCCCCGTCCCGTTTTCGCCCCCATGCCGTCGTCGCGCCGCCTCCGCCCCTGTCCGCCCCGCACCACACCATACACCGCTGCTTGTCCCGGCCGTTGCCACCAAAGGCGCCGACCGCAAACGCGCCACGCCGCAGCCCCCGTGCGTCTCGCGCTCGCTTGCATCTCCGTGCCGACGCTGCCTCTCTTCCCGCTCGCACTCGACCTCGACAACACAGTCTTTGGCTCCGCCACTGCGTGTTCCGGTGGTACGCACGCTGCAACACGTATGTATTCATTACCAGAGCGATGGCGAGGCATGACAGCATCTCTGTCTGACCAGAGAGTTCTTTATCGCTGCTAGTCGGCGCTTGGACCGCGCCAGACGACAGTAGTGGCACGCACCGGGTCGCCAGGAACAGTTGTTATATATATATTGTAGCGCGAGTCGGGAGAGGTAGTAGTCGGTCGACAGTAGTAGCGGGTGGACGGTTGTACTGAGCGGGCGTCGGCGGCGTGCTCTGCTCGTCTCGCGACTCTGGTCACGGTTCGGGACGATGTATAGTATATTGTGTTATAATCAAAAGGTGGTGTGACGCTGCATTGCGCAAATCTGATAACGTATGTTCATTGTACTTCTTTTGTTCAACAACAAAAGCCCCACTATTACTTTTTTTCTAAAGTAACTTTTGTCTCTTAACGAAAAACATTCACTTTTTAAAGACTACTTCCTATGGCATTTCCCTCCAAGGAGTGCAATTAATTACCAGCCAGCACTCATTCATTGCACACAGCTGTGTAAGGGGTATCTACAATTGAGGAGCGGATATAAATGCAATTTTTTGTTTTTTTTTTTTGTGTGTGTGTTGTAACCTCCCAGCAAAATTTAAAATAATGGACAATGTTATTTACGGATGCTAATGGACATTGCGCTAATTGTAACCTCGCCCACAATGAGAGGTATTGAAAATGGCAACAAAAATGTGAAATTCGCAATCTGACTCAAATATAAAGTCTTCACACAACATTTACAAAGGTCCGTTCAGTGACAAGAAACTTCAATTAAACCGAAATATCGGTCTTTGGCCCTGTGCAAAACAATCAGAATTAAAGTCTTACCTCCGAATAAATGGATGTCACATTTCTGCTCTGGTTGTTGCGCAGCGCTTGGAGGAACTGCATTGCAAATAATAATATTCTCTTTTTTTGTGATTTTAGTGACATTTTTCTTCAAAGAAGTGGAATGAAATGTGAAGTGCAACGAACTCTTTAGTTCAATAAAAAATTTAATGTTTGAAAAATGCTTTTGAAATAAAAATTATTATTGGGGAACTTGTTGGAGAATAATTACAATAAATACAATTTTTCATTATCTAATGATTATATTAATTAACAGTATACCTTATTCACCATCTTGACCAGTGTTGCCGACCGCCTACATCACACAACCGCACTCGGCTGCTACTACTGACCGACCGCTCTGCATGACGACTATTAGCGTACTGCACGCGACGACTACTGACAGAGTACAGCCCTCAACTACACAGAGCTACGGACTCGCAACGACTACTGACAGACTGACTGACTGACTGACTGAGAACCGCTCGCAACACTCGCGCAGTCCAGCGCAAACTCTCTGGTCACAGATGCTACAATGTCTCGCCATCGCTACTATGTTACATACGTGTTTCAGTGTCTTTTTCATTGGGGTAACGATCTTTGGCTCTTTTTATTTCTGAATACAGGGCCAAAGGTCAACGCTGCTGCCCTTATACAATTTATCAGGTTTCATTATGTCTGTTGCAATGTTACATACGGTTCACTCTTTCATTAATATTATCGTTGGGTTTGTTTTGTAGGGACGTTAACATTCTGGCACATTTTTATTATCATCGGACTCTCTGCTATTTGTGCAGGGAGGTTATACCTGGGTCCATTTCCATTTCCATTTACATTTTAATATTGATAGACTTTTTGTTTTCTTTTTTGTTTCTTGTTGTTTTTCCTTCTTTTTTTTTGTTGTTTTTTTTTTCTTTTTTTGTTTTGTTTTTCCCGCTCTCACCACCACCGCCGCATCACGCCTTCCGTTTTCTTGGTTTCTTTTCTGTTCTTCAACTGCTTCAACATCACCGCGCCCCATTTCCACACCACAGCCATCAGCCTCCAAGACGGGCGGGCGCAGTGTGCCGTTTCCGGCGCACAAGCACACCCGTACGGTACTCTCCTCGCCCCCACGCCACCAACAACACAGCGACCACGCGGCTTTCAGGCACGGCACGGCACGGCACGGCACCGGCGAAATGCGCCGCCCCCGCCCCTCCGCGCATCCGTCCGTCTCGCCACGTTCACTGACAGCCGCGTCTGCGGCTACACCACGACAACCACAACACAACACCGCTCCCCTCCCTGGCAACTCACATTGTTTTTCTCCTCCTCTTTTGCACAAACCACAACGCCGAGCACAGGCGCAAGCCACCCACACCGCGCCCCTCCCCGTCCCGTCTTTGGCCGCCGCTCCTCGTTTCCTCGTTTGCCCCCTCCCATCTCCCGAAATGCCATGCCAGCAGCGTTACGCATGCCCCTCCCCTGTCCACACAACACTACCGCCTAAACGAACAGCCTTTTCCGGGCCACATCCAGGGCACGCCCACCTCCAAACACTGCCAATTCACGGACGCACACACACACACACACACTCACTTTCTCGACACCTTTCTGTACGGAGGGTGCGTCATCTCGACCGTGACAGAGTGACGGCAACTATCGACGATCCATTTCCCCCCACTGGTAAAACATGTCCACTAACACCTACATACATCATTCAAGTACACAGACAATAGCATACACACAATGGGAGGGCACACGAACATGGACGGCACGGCACTGTCATACACTCTTCCTCAGAACCATATCAACAAACGTTACGTACATCCGGGAAAGCGAAAGCGAAAGCGAACGCGAAAGCGAACGCGAAAGCGAAAGCGAAAGCAAAAGCAAAGGCAAAGCCCAATGCAGCCGTCAAAGGTAACGTTCACCACGGCAGACACTTGCAGCCGCGCCGCCGTTAAACGCATTTCAGTGCGGCTCCAATACGCCTCCGACACGGGAACGTTCCGTTGCTCTACGAATGCGTTTCTCCCCTTTTTCCCTTCCTCTCTCTTTTGCCCCCCCTCCTTGCACTCTTGCCTCATTCCTCACGTTCTGCCCAGACATTCGACCGATCAAAGTCAACCTTTCGTTACCGTTCTCAGCGCGACGGTGTACAACAGTATGACGGGTGTGCCCAAGACTTCGGTTCAGTTGCGTGACGCCGGTCTATCGCGCCGATCGACAGTTACTCAGGGGGCGACGGATCGGACCACGTCACCGACACACAAAACACTTTCAAACAAACAAATACATACCGGATGGACACAGACAAACACGTGTACAGACATTCGCCAAACAAACGACCGCCGCCGCCGCCGCCGTCGTCGTCTAGCGTGCATCTTGAATGACGACATCGGTGTGCGTGCGTCGTACGCAATCAGTCAGACACGGCTATCAAACATCAGAGTCGAATGGTACATCATCGTGCGTGTCGCCGTACACGTACAGTACAATACAACAACAATGCGTCTTAATGGCACGTTCATTTCAACGTCACTCACACACCTCCACGCTGCAGTTACGTCGCACCATTGTCAAACTCGGCGTACAGCAAAGGGAATAGTGGGCGGCAAAAAAAACCAAACAAAAACATTTCACATTTCACCCTCGCCATGTATGATGTGCAAAAAAACAAACCCGCAAACGGCCGTCGTTACGGTGACACAAAAGTCGCCGATCACACTGTCCCCCCTCGCAGACGGGTAACACACACACACACACACACACACCAACAACACCAATGGGTCAAAAACCACGCCAACGAGGCGTGCCACCATTCCACGCCACGGCGACCAACCTCGTGGCCGTACCCCGCGCAACACGCTTTGACGCGCCCCCCCACCCACAATCAAAATGCACACATACATCACAGCCGTCCACACAAACAACAACAACAACAATTCCGCCCTTCCCGCAAAAGGCAAGTTGGTGGCCCTGAAAAGGGCCGTTTTGCCGCTCTCGCAACGGAGGAGCCTTCTCTCTCCATCCTTCCTTCCATTCCAGAGCCACCTCCTTACTTGGAGCTCGTGTACTTGGTCACCGCCTTCGTGCCCTCGCTCACGGCGTGCTTGGCCAGCTCGCCAGGCAGCAACAGCCGCACAGCGGTCTGGATCTCGCGGGACGTGATGGTCGAGCGCTTGTTGTAGTGCGCCAGGCGAGAAGCCTCGGCCGCAATGCGCTCGAAAATGTCGTTCACGAAGCTGTTCATGATGCTCATCGCCTTCGACGAGATGCCCGTGTCAGGGTGCACCTGCTTCAGCACCTTGTAGATGTAGATGGCATAGCTCTCCTTCCTCTTGCGCTTCTTCTTCTTGTCGCCCTTCGAAATGTTCTTCTGCGCCTTGCCAGCCTTCTTGGCGGCCTTCCCGCTAGTCTTGGGCGGCATCTCGAACCAACGTACGGCAGCAGCAACACCAGTAGCAAGCGCTCCGCTCTAGTCAGCGTCTCCCCACACAGTGGCACCCGCCGCCAGTTTTTTTTTTTTTTTTTTTTTTTTTTTTTTTTTTTTTTTTTTTTTTTTTTTTTTTTTGTGTCACAATGTTGTTGAACAGGCTTATCGGCTTCGCCGATTTTCCGTGTATTGATGTAGTTGTGTTTAGGTAGTGCTGTTGGGGCACCATTTATTCTCTTTGGGGGTCAGGATTGTGATTTTTGAACTTAAAAGTTCACCAATCCGCCGCCCTTGATGGGGTACTGCGCCTTTCAGAAGGCTTGGTGTTGATTTTCCTTCCGCTCCTCTTGGTCCGTGGTGTTTTTTGTTGCGGCTGGGATGCCGCTTTCCTCTTGTCCCTGGTGGTTCAGCGTCTGCTTGCCACTAGGTTGTCTCTCGCAATACGATCTACTTGGTCTGGTTTAAGGTGGTTGGTGTGATTGAAATTGCTTGTAAATGGGAGATGGGGTGTATTTCCTGGTTTATTCTGTGGGGTCCTCTGTGATGGATCGAGGTACCCTCTGTTTGTGCCAGGTTTTAGGTCTTTGGGTCCCTACGTCTGTCAGGTGTCTGCAGCTATTTCTAATGTTATCTATCTTTTGAAAAAGTTTTGTTGTCTGTTTCCTAATTGTTTGTTCAAGTGTGTCCATCTCCAGCTGTTCGTGTAATTTGGATATTTTAGTCCAGTAGGGTGCTCCTAGGATCCACCTGAGCACTTTGTTTTGCACTACTTGCAATTCATATTTTCTTGTAGGGCAAGCCACTGCCCAAGATGAGCTACCATACGTCATTGTGGGCAGCACCGTTGTCTTATATAGTGTCCGCTTTGTTTCAGCTTTTAGGTTTTTGCTCTTGAAGAGGGGGTACAGTGCTTTAGCTAGGTTCAGTGCTTTTGTCTTTTTCTCTCTGATGTGGTGGTGGTACAGCAGTCTTCTGTCCAGCGTCACGCCAAGGTACTTGACCTCGTCCCTCCAGGGTAGCTCCTGGGCGTTGAGGCGCAGATGGTTTTCCAGGATTGGTCGCTTTCGGGTGAAGTAAATGGCAGTTGTTTTTGTGGCGTTGAGTTGTAATTTGTTTGTTCTACACCAGTTTTCTACGCGATTGAGTTGGCGTTGTAGTCTGCCAATGGATACATGCTGGCGGTGTTCACTGGTGTAGAACGCCGTGTCGTCAGCGAATTGGGCGATGTGGACTCCAGCCTCCAAGGGAATGTCGTTGACGTAGATGTTGAATAGAGTCGGCGAAAGGACAGACCCTTGGGGGATGCCCGCCATCAGCTGGCGACGAGTGGAACGTTTGCCATCCACCTCAACCACGAAATGCCTCTCGTTTAAGTAGCTGTCAAGTAGCTTGGCGTAGACGTCTGGGATAGATGTTTGATGCAGTATCTTCCATATTAAGTTTTCATGCCACACCTTGTCAAAGGCTTTTTCCCAGTCAAGGAACACGGCTGCGGTGGATTTCTGCAAGTTCATATTTGCTGCTATGTGTTCGGTGACGCGAAGCACTTGGAGTTCTGCTGACACCTTCTTTTGGAAGCCGAATTGCTCGGCTCTGAGTGTATTATTGTCGGTCAGGGATGGTTGGAGACGCTGAAGTAGGATCCTCTCAAACAGCTTCCCCATGGTCTGTAGCAAGCTGATAGGTCTGTTGTTTGAAGGGATTTTTGGGTCTTTTCCTGCTTTCGGTATGGTGATCAGTTTAGCTATTTTCCAGGAGGAGGGAAAGTACGATAGGTGCAGACATTTATTGAATATTCTGGTTAGGAGCACTATTGGCTTACGTGGCAGATTTTTTAGATGCATATGAGTTATTCTGTCAAGTCCAGGTGCAGAACCCCCCTTTCTTTTTCGTATTTCTCTTCTGACCTCAGTTGGGGTGGTTAGCTGCGGTGTTGTGGAGGGTGGCGTAGTCCTCAATGTATTGATGGTCTGTTTAATTTTGTCTTCTTGGTCTTGGTCGTCGCGTGTCTGTGCGTCGTGGGTTGGGAGGGTGTTTTGTTCTTCGAAGGTGTCAGCGAGTAACTCGGCCTTCGACAAGGCGTCGTAAATTGTGCCCTGGTTGCCTGTCATGGCCCTTTTGGGTGGTTGGGCGGCTCTTATATTCCTTACAACCTTCCACTCGTCGGTGGTTTGGAGGTTGAAAGAATCCATTTTGTCCGCCCATACTTCCGCACGCCATTCCGTTAACCGTTTCCTCAGCTCGCGCATTAGTTGGTTGGCGGTGGTACGATCTCTTGGGTCGCGAGTTTGTTGCCAGCGTCTTTTGGCTTTATTTTTAATGTAACGGAGATCACGGAGGAGGGGTGGGAGTTCGAAATCATTGCTTGGTTGATTTGTTTTGGTTGTTGATTGGCGTGCAACTGTTTGGATCTGAGTGGTGAGGGATTCTATTGCTGAGTCGATTTCTTCTGTTGTGCTGAGTTGGATGTCTGGGCGGATGGTCGCTGTTAGGGAAGTTCGGTATAGATCCCAGTCGGTTTTGAACGTTTGGTGCTGCGGTGGCGGTGGTGGCATGAGTCTGTGGAAATTTACTAGTACAGGCTTGTGGTCAGAGGACAGGTCGTCCTGCACATCTAAGTGAATGTTGTCTGCTAACCCCTTGGTCACAACGATGTCCAGGACGTCAGGCCTCTGTTGTGGTAATAGCGGGACGTGGGTGGGGTCGTCAGGGCCCCAGACTGTGATTTGGAGTGCCTCTTCTAGGCTAACTAGTTTGTTGCCCTTCGGGTTTGCCACTCGTGAGTTCCAGAATGGGTGTTTAGCATTTAGGTCTCCCCCAAGTAACACCCTTGGATGGAGGTCAAATATCTGGCGTAGCTCGTTTTCGCGAAGTTCTCTATTTGGGGCAAGATATGCAGCCCCAATCAGCAGAACTCCGAGAGTTGTGTTGATTTTTAACAAGGTGGCTTCTAACTCTTCTATTGCAGGGGTTTCTACTATGTCGTGCGTAATATTGTTTTTTATGAAAATCGCTGTGCCACCGCCTCTCTGGTGCTGTCTGTCTGTTCTGTAAGTGGCCATGTTTCTGAGTCGGAAGGTGTCAGGTGGACGTAGGTGGGTTTCCGTCACGAGCATAATGTCGATGTCGTTTTCAGCGATGAATGCTTGTACTTCGGTCTTTTTGGACTTTATGCCATTGGCATTCCAGACGCATAATGTCGTGTTTCGTTTGGGTGTTCTGCGACCTGCCATAGCTACTCTATGATGGTGAATACTGCCTCCATCAGTATTATCGCTTTGGTGGCCTTGTCGTTTGTTTGTCGGAGTTTTTGAGCGGTGAGTTTGATTGTATTCAGCAGTCGCTGTTTGTCGAAGAGCTTGAGGGTGCTGAGTATTTCGCCTATATCTGCTCCCAGTTCAGTTTGAAGGGGAGTTTGGCCTGGTTCTGTGATTTGTGGTGGTGCTGGTTTTTCGCTGTTTGGTGGTGGTGCTGGTTTCTCAGTTTCTGTAGTAGTTGGCTGGTTTGGTACAGTTATGGTTTCCGCTGTGTGGCTTCCTTGTAGGTGTGTAGCTTTTATTTGTGTTGGCTTATTTGTTGATGGTGTCACTCGCTCGACTTCGGTGGATTTTGAGCTGTGCCCTGGCCTCGGGATTGGCACATGTTCCCTGGGCTTGGGCGTAGGCGGTGATTTTGAGGGCCCTTGGATTGGCGTCTTGCTATTATCCCTGCTTTCCACCTGGGTGTGCATTGGTGTCAGTTGCTTTGGTGAAACTGCGCTTGCATATGTGCGAGCTGTTGGTTGACCGAGTTGCTGTTGGGTTCCTGTGGTTTCAGAGGTTCCTTGGCGCTGCACTGCATTTTGGAGTTGGCTAGCCCGCTTTGGTGGGTGTGTGTGTTGTACGGATCGTGCCGCCAGCCGCCGCCGCACCTTTACCAGCTCGCCCTGTTGCGGCCGCCGACCAATGGGGCGCGCGCGCAACCGGCCGCCGCACCCGAGCCCATAAAGCACCCCCACCCCGGCTGCGCCGGCGCGCACTCCGCTGCTCGACTCGCTGCCGCTCGCACCGGTCGTTTTCGTTTCCGTTTCGTGTGCACCGTCGCTAGCCCATCGCCATGTCCGGACGCGGAAAGGGAGGCAAAGTCAAGGGCAAGTCAAAGTCCCGCTCAAGCAGGGCTGGGCTCCAGTTCCCGGTCGGCAGAATCCACCGCCTCCTGCGCAAGGGAAACTACGCAGAGCGCGTCGGCGCCGGGGCGCCCGTCTACCTCGCCGCCGTCATGGAGTACCTCGCGGCTGAGGTGCTCGAGCTGGCCGGAAACGCGGCCCGCGACAACAAGAAGACGCGCATCATCCCGCGCCACCTGCAGCTTGCCATCCGCAACGACGAGGAGCTCAACAAGCTCCTGTCGGGCGTCACCATCGCACAGGGTGGTGTCCTGCCCAACATCCAGGCCGTCCTGCTGCCAAAGAAGACCGAGAAGAAGGCCTAAAGGAGGCCAGGCAATCGCAGCGCCGCGTGCTCCCCTGCACGCAACGCGCTTTGCCGGCTCGGCTCGGCCCACAACAATCGGCCCTTTTCAGGGCCACCACACACACCTACGTCCAAAGCAAAATTTCAGTCGTCCTCGCCGCACCTTGTTTTGTTTTAACTTTGCACTGTCACAGCACAGCCGCCGCCGGCGCACGTCCGCCATCTTGTCGTCCACACAGCCCGTGTGGCCCAACACACACACACACATTTTGCACGGTCGCAGTCGCCTTCCAAACCGACAACGGCAGCAATAATGACCATTGTTAAAGGGAGGCGTGTCGACACACCGCCCTCCACTCCCGCGCGCAACGGCCGTCGACACGAACGAAACAGCTGATCCGGCCGCCTATGCCCACACGCCTTGCCTCGGAAACCCCAACGCCGCCGCAAACAAACACACAGAGACAAACCACGCAAGCAAATAATCACCGCCTCTCGCACAACAACACACAGCCCGCCATCTCCGTCGCGATCGATACAAAGACACACAATAACAAACACACAAACGAAGCAGCTCCACACACAGCCAGCCACATGACACGTTTCCTTTCCTTCTCCCCTCCCAGTCACATCACGTCGCTCAAACGGAAAGAAACAAACAAACAAACAAACAACACAGCGCACACACGCAGCAACAACACAGACTCTTTCGCACTTTTCAACTTCCGAACAGTGTGGTGGCCCTGAAAAGGGCCGTTTTCTAGTCTCTCCCACCCACAAGCACGGCCGCGGGAAGGCCAGCGCCCGCTGCGACGCAGCCTAACCGCCGAAACCGTACAGGGTGCGCCCCTGCCTCTTCAGGGCGTACACCACGTCCATGGCCGTCACAGTCTTGCGCTTGGCGTGCTCAGTGTACGTCACCGCGTCGCGGATCACGTTCTCCAGGAACACCTTCAGCACCCCGCGGGTCTCCTCGTAGATCAGACCAGAGATGCGCTTCACGCCGCCCCTGCGAGCCAGGCGGCGGATGGCGGGCTTCGTGATGCCCTGGATGTTGTCGCGCAACACCTTGCGGTGCCGCTTGGCGCCACCCTTGCCGAGCCCCTTTCCTCCCTTGCCGCGGCCTGTCATCCTTCCTTCCTCGGGCAAAGCAACAACGTGCACAAACAGCAGCTGCAGCGGCTGGCGAGTCGGCTACGGTCTGCGCCCAGCGCGCCCGCCGCCCCCCTATATAGACTCTGGCCCGCCCTCCCCCCACCACGCGCAACCGAGGGCATATAAGCGCAGCACGGAGGCGCGCGGGCCCGTTGTCAAGGCAGCACCGGACGCCGCGCCGCACCTAACCTCCACGCACGCCGCTCCGCTACCGCTACCGCCATGGCCCGCACAAAGCAAACGGCCCGCAAGTCCACCGGCGGAAAGGCGCCGCGCAAACAGCTCGCCACCAAGGCGGCGAGGAAGAGCGCGCCCGCCACCGGAGGCGTCAAGAAGCCCCACCGCTACAGGCCGGGCACCGTCGCCCTGCGAGAAATCAGGCGCTACCAGAAGAGCACAGAGCTGCTCATCCGCAAGCTGCCATTCCAGCGCCTAGTGCGCGAGATCGCCCAGGACTTCAAGACCGACCTGCGCTTCCAGAGCTCCGCAGTCATGGCCCTGCAGGAGGCCAGCGAGGCCTACCTCGTCGGCCTCTTCGAAGACACCAACCTGTGCGCAATCCACGCCAAGCGCGTCACCATCATGCCCAAGGACATCCAGCTCGCGCGCCGCATCCGCGGCGAGCGCGCCTAAACCGCGCCGCGGCACCGCACCGCACCGCACAAACAAAAACGGCCCTTTTCAGGGCCACTAACATCTCTCCGTCGCGAGCAAACTTTGTCGGTCGCCTGCCTCTCGCCCCGCAACCCAAAAACAAAAACCACCACTTCCCGTCCGTCCGCCACACCCGCTCACTCTGCCTGCCTGCTAGCAGCGCGCAACAATCACACATCATCCCTCCCCGGCGCTCAAAGCGCACAATGCCCAACGGCCGACGTCACACCGCACGGGTGGCTGGCCGGCCGCCGCTTTCGTTTCGAAAACAAAAAAACCCGCACTCCACTCCGACGGCCAACGGCCAGGCAGGCGCGCTCGCTCGCTCTACACGCCACCGAAATCCCCGCCGACTCCTTCCGCATCTCAACGTGCCCCCCGTTGCAAAACATAACACACACACACACAAAGGAACAAAACAAAACAAAGACCAGACACGACTCGACAAGACAGACATCCGAGAAGAACGAACGCAGGCAAGCCAACCAACGTATTCAAACAAAACAACGTGACAGAAAACCAACCGTCGGCCGCCGCCACAAACACGGCGACAATCAACCACGACAACAACAACAACAACAACACCGCTTACCGCTACCGCCGCCCACACCCGCCACCGACCCCCGCAATCCAACCACCACGGCACGCAAACAGCATCCCCACGGGCATACAGAAACGCCAGACAGACAGACACCCACACCAAACGCAACACGACAATCAAAACCTTCCCCGACGTGCTTTGATGGCCCTGAGAAGGGCCGTTTTGGGCCGCGCGTCTCTTGCGCGCCACTAGACGACGACGGGGGGTGGGGACGACGGAGTCAAGCGCCAAACCCTTCCATTCCCATCTCTTTCTCCTCTACTCTACTTCTTCTTCTTGGGCGAAGCCTTCGCCTTAGACGGCGTCGTCGCCTTCTTCGGGCGCGGCGCCTTCGGCTTCTTCGTCGGAACCTTGGCGGCCTTCTTCGCCTTCGACGGCGACTTGGCCTTGGCCGGCTTGGCCGCAGCCGCCTTCTTCGCACCCGCGGGAGCGGCCGACGCCGCAGACGCCTTCTTGGCGGCGCCCGCCTTCCGACCGGTCGCCGCCTTCACGCCACCAGCCTTCTTTGCGCCGGCCGCACGGGCGCCCTTCTTCTCCTTGCTGGCCGGAGCGGCGCGCTTCTTCTTGGCACCGCCAGCACGAGCCTTGCCGCCCTCGGCCGCCCCCCCGCCGCCGGCGCCGGCAAGCTTGAACGAGCCGGACGCGCCCTTCCCCTTCGTCTGCACCAGCTCGCCCGCCACGACGGCCGACTTGAGGTACTTCTTGATAAACGGCGCCAGCTTCTCCGCGTCCAGCTTGTAGTGCGCGGCTATGTACTTCTTGATCGCCTGCAGCGACGACCCGCCGCGCTCCTTCAGACTCTTGATGGCGGCCGTCACCATCTCAGAGGTGCGCGGGTGCGCAGGCTTGGCGCGCGGCTTCTTCGCAGACGACGCAGACTTGGCCTTCTTCGTAGTGCCGGTGGCGGCGGGTGCCGCAGCAGTCTCGTTCGTAGCCGCCTGATCTGCCATTTCGACGACGCGCCTAACACACAGCGAGAGCGAGCGGGACGGACGGCAGGCACGCAAGCACAGCACAGCAGCAGAGCAGAGAATCACAAGGCCCAGCCAGTGTCGCGGGCGGGCGCGGACGGCCGAGAGAGCGGCCGCCACTCTGCGCGCCGCCGCGCCGCGCCTCCCGCGCTTGCTACCGCCCAACGTCCGACAGCCTGTGCGGAGCAGCCCCAAACCTGCGCCACAACCGCCCGCGCCTTTCAAACCACCGAGGATGGGGCTACACACAGCCACACCACAGTCGCCAACCAGTCGCCACGGCAGCGCCGCAAACCACGGCCAAACTGCAGCTACCGCGCGCTACAGCCTGGGTCGGCCCGCCGAGAATCGCCGCCCCCGCCCAAATGCCGCCCCCACAGCCCCAGCCGACGACCCGCCACAATGGCCAAACCTTCGGCAAAACTCCCACACCGTCGCCGCGGCAGCCCGGCCAGCGCGGCCGGCGCCACAGCCACACAAGCCGAGGCGTGCGGCGATGACGGCCGTGCAAACGCGCCTCCGCCGCCCCATCGCCTTCCGTCGCCCTCCCGCCGTTTCCCGATCGGCCCGCAGCCGTCGGGCCACATCGCGCGCCGTCCTCCTCCTCTCGCCCGCCAACATTCACAGCCGTTTCTCAACAATTGCCCGCCGCAAACGGACGCCGCCTGCGCAACAGGCGCCGCCGCCCCTCGCCGCTTCCGACCCAACCCCTCGACCGAGGCAAACCGCAATCCCAATCTACAGACCAACCCAATCTGCCGTCAAGCACACACGACAGCCGACCTTACACGTTACACGTTACGCGTTACACATTACGTTTACACGTCTACGTTAGGTTAGGTTAGGTGGACGTGGGTTAGGTTAAGGGGACTTGGGTTAGGTTAAGCGTCAAACTTAGGTTAAGCATTCAAACACGTCAGGCGTCAGAGGTTAGGTTAGGTTAGGTTAGGTTAGGTTACACGTTAGGTTAAGGGGTCAGTGCTAGGTTAAGAAGCGTCAAACGTAGGTTAAAAAAGCGTTCAAACGTGAGGCGTGAGCCGGACAGCTTACCTTACGTAGACGTTAGGGGCTCACAGGCTGAGCTCACCTCGCCACACCACAGGTTAGGTTCGGTTCGGTTCGGTTCGCTCGGCTCAGCGTAAAGCGCCGAGGTCAGGGTTACGTTCGTTCACCTTCGGGCGCCACACTTTCGGTTGAAAGGTCGCGACGGGACGACGTCGGCAGGCACGCCGCAAACGAACAAAAACGTACAGACGACGTCGGAAACCGCCGACAGACGGGGGAGCAGCACGACCACGACCAGACACCGAGCGCGAACGAGACACACGCGAACCACCCCCACCGGCCAAAGGGCACCACACAACAACCCAGAGCACCACGTGTCGACACCAGAGCAACCCGCCGCTCACGCGACATGGCTGGCACCGAAGGGCAACCGCCCGCAACTGCGCTTTCCGCGCCGGCCCGGATGCACGTCGTGCTACAACAACACCACTACCGTACACAGCCGCTGTTCACAACATCACTATCAATGGCGCGCCCGCGGCTCGCCGCCGTCGCAGTCGCAGCCCCAACGCCAGCACTTTTGCACCACCATTCACACGCACCGCAACACAGCTCGCCGACACAGCCGAACAAAACAAACACCACACAACAACAGCAACAACGCCGCCGCCTCTACTTGTGCCGGCGACCCACCCCGCCGATGGCGCACCTTTCGCCAGCCGGCAATCGACACACACGCACCCACCCACCGGGGCCCAGTGCAAAAAAAAAAAAAAAAAAAACACACACAAAAACAAAAAAACCAAACAACACAAACGACACGGGAAGCGCACACCGCCAACCAGTCGTCGTCTCAAAATAACAAACACAAACAAAATAAACTAACAACTAGGGCAACACAAAACAAAAACGCCTCGCACGAACCGCCCACAAAAAGGACAAGCACACGCACAGCCTCTGCTGACGACCACGACGCAGCGGCACGCTGCTCCTGTCCCGCGCCCCGCGCCCCACTCGATTCACAACTCACGCGACACCGTCAACGACGGGCTCGCTTCCCGCAACCTACCACCTTTCCGCCACGACGCACAGCCCCAGCCCCAGCCCCACCCGACGACGCCCGTGGCAACGACTGCACTTTCACCACCGCCTCCCCCTTCCCCCCCAAAACACACACACACACACACACACACACACACACAGCCAGCCAAAAACGCACTCGCGACCCACACATGCACGTGCATCGGCACACGCCAACCAGTCAACGTCGACAACCACACGCAAGGCTCGAAACGAAACCGGCGTCCTTCCACGTTGCCATCAAGCTACGCGACACAAGACACAAGGAACCAACACAACAGCCGGCCCCACTAATTCCCACTCTCACGCCGCAAAAAGCACACCGAAACCGCCAAACGCACGCACATTCCCCTTCGCACCGACACCACCGACCGGCTCGCTACCACACACCTCTCGGCAGCCGTTTCACGCCAATTCGCCACACCGCCCACACAGTCGACAAGCGCCCGCCCTGTACGGCACACGCAACGACGCAGCGCAGCAAAGGGCGCCCGCAACACATACCTCTCCGCCGCCCGACGCGCCAACCGCCACACCACACCGCCAGCCACTCGCAAATTGTGCACTGCCACCAGCCACACGTCCAACACGCCGCGCCGCCTCCGGCCACCCGCCAGGGGGCGCTCACGTCCGCGACAACAGCGCGGCCCGCCGGGCCGGGCCGGGCCGAACCGAACCGAGCCGCCGCTGCTCTGCACTCGGCACGGCCACACCCTGCTGCAGACCGGGCTCGTCCCTCTGTACGCGTCTGCCTGCGCATCAACACAACACGACCTTTTTTTTTTTTTTTTTTTTTTTTTTTCTCTCTCTCTACCGCCATCCCTCCTTCTCGCGTTTTACTCGTTGTTGCAGCAGCGGCGCACACCTACACATCCACAGCCCCAGCCGAGCCGGCCTCACCTCAGGGCCCGCCGCCAGCGTCTCCTCCTCGGGCACAGGTGCGGTGCTGTGGCCGCCCATCCAACCGCATTGCTGGCCGTCCAGCCACCAGGCGTTCCCACTGCCGCGAGCCACGCCGCGCACCGACCCTGCTGCAGAAAACGAAGCATAGCCAGAGACCGACCGATACACAAAGCAAGCCGTCGCCTCGCCTCTTGTCCTTCCTGCCTTCCTTCCGCCCCCGCCCTTCTCACACCACCGCCTCTCCACTTTCGCCCCCCCCCCCCCCTCCTTTTTTTTTTTTGTTTTCTTCTTTCTTTCTTTCTTTCTTTCTTTCTTTCTTTGGCCCTCTCTCCTTCCCGCCATGGCGGTTACGGCACCGCCTGCAGCGGCAGATTTTTTGCGCCCACACGCCTACTCCTACCACCATTAACCTTGCCCTGCCCTGCCCATCAACGTCGCAGTCGAACCGACGCTTGCCAACACACTGCCCACGTTCCTTTCTCTTTTCGGCCTACGCCCATTACGCGCCGCCGCCACAGCACCTTCCCTTCCCACAACACACCGACGTCATCACACGCACCCAAAACAGGGGCCACGACCGTGTTCCTCGCCCACTCCCATCCCGCACGGTACGCACATTCCCAACTACTACCGCGCACCCTCCCTTTCCAATCTGTGTGTCTCTGTGTCTGTGTCCTGTCCGCGCGTGACGCCTCTCAACATCCGCCGTCCCCCGTCCCGTTTTCGCCCCCATGCCGTCGTCGCGCCGCCTCCGCCCCTGTCCGCCCCGCACCACACCATACACCGCTGCTTGTCCCGGCCGTTGCCACCAAAGGCGCCGACCGCAAACGCGCCACGCCGCAGCCCCCGTGCGTCTCGCGCTCGCTTGCATCTCCGTGCCGACGCTGCCTCTCTTCCCGCTCGCACTCGACCTCGACAACACAGTCTTTGGCTCCGCCACTGCGTGTTCCGGTGGTACGCACGCTGCAACACGTATGTATTCATTACCAGAGCGATGGCGAGGCATGACAGCATCTCTGTCTGACCAGAGAGTTCTTTATCGCTGCTAGTCGGCGCTTGGACCGCGCCAGACGACAGTAGTGGCACGCACCGGGTCGCCAGGAACAGTTGTTATATATATATTGTAGCGCGAGTCGGGAGAGGTAGTAGTCGGTCGACAGTAGTAGCGGGTGGACGGTTGTACTGAGCGGGCGTCGGCGGCGTGCTCTGCTCGTCTCGCGACTCTGGTCACGGTTCGGGACGATGTATAGTATATTGTGTTATAATCAAAAGGTGGTGTGACGCTGCATTGCGCAAATCTGATAACGTATGTTCATTGTACTTCTTTTGTTCAACAACAAAAGCCCCACTATTACTTTTTTTCTAAAGTAACTTTTGTCTCTTAACGAAAAACATTCACTTTTTAAAGACTACTTCCTATGGCATTTCCCTCCAAGGAGTGCAATTAATTACCAGCCAGCACTCATTCATTGCACACAGCTGTGTAAGGGGTATCTACAATTGAGGAGCGGATATAAATGCAATTTTTTGTTTTTTTTTTTTTTGTGTGTGTGTTGTAACCTCCCAGCAAAATTTAAAATAATGGACAATGTTATTTACGGATGCTAATGGACATTGCGCTAATTGTAACCTCGCCCACAATGAGAGGTATTGAAAATGGCAACAAAAATGTGAAATTCGCAATCTGACTCAAATATAAAGTCTTCACACAACATTTACAAAGGTCCGTTCAGTGACAAGAAACTTCAATTAAACCGAAATATCGGTCTTTGGCCCTGTGCAAAACAATCAGAATTAAAGTCTTACCTCCGAATAAATGGATGTCACATTTCTGCTCTGGTTGTTGCGCAGCGCTTGGAGGAACTGCATTGCAAATAATAATATTCTCTTTTTTTGTGATTTTAGTGACATTTTTCTTCAAAGAAGTGGAATGAAATGTGAAGTGCAACGAACTCTTTAGTTCAATAAAAAATTTAATGTTTGAAAAATGCTTTTGAAATAAAAATTATTATTGGGGAACTTGTTGGAGAATAATTACAATAAATACAATTTTTCATTATCTAATGATTATATTAATTAACAGTATACCTTATTCACCATCTTGACCAGTGTTGCCGACCGCCTACATCACACAACCGCACTCGGCTGCTACTACTGACCGACCGCTCTGCATGACGACTATTAGCGTACTGCACGCGACGACTACTGACAGAGTACAGCCCTCAACTACACAGAGCTACGGACTCGCAACGACTACTGACAGACTGACTGACTGACTGACTGAGAACCGCTCGCAACACTCGCGCAGTCCAGCGCAAACTCTCTGGTCACAGATGCTACAATGTCTCGCCATCGCTACTATGTTACATACGTGTTTCAGTGTCTTTTTCATTGGGGTAACGATCTTTGGCTCTTTTTATTTCTGAATACAGGGCCAAAGGTCAACGCTGCTGCCCTTATACAATTTATCAGGTTTCATTATGTCTGTTGCAATGTTACATACGGTTCACTCTTTCATTAATATTATCGTTGGGTTTGTTTTGTAGGGACGTTAACATTCTGGCACATTTTTATTATCATCGGACTCTCTGCTATTTGTGCAGGGAGGTTATACCTGGGTCCATTTCCATTTCCATTTACATTTTAATATTGATAGACTTTTTGTTTTCTTTTTTGTTTCTTGTTGTTTTTCCTTCTTTTTTTTTGTTGTTTTTTTTTTCTTTTTTTGTTTTGTTTTTCCCGCTCTCACCACCACCGCCGCATCACGCCTTCCGTTTTCTTGGTTTCTTTTCTGTTCTTCAACTGCTTCAACATCACCGCGCCCCATTTCCACACCACAGCCATCAGCCTCCAAGACGGGCGGGCGCAGTGTGCCGTTTCCGGCGCACAAGCACACCCGTACGGTACTCTCCTCGCCCCCACGCCACCAACAACACAGCGACCACGCGGCTTTCAGGCACGGCACGGCACGGCACGGCACCGGCGAAATGCGCCGCCCCCGCCCCTCCGCGCATCCGTCCGTCTCGCCACGTTCACTGACAGCCGCGTCTGCGGCTACACCACGACAACCACAACACAACACCGCTCCCCTCCCTGGCAACTCACATTGTTTTTCTCCTCCTCTTTTGCACAAACCACAACGCCGAGCACAGGCGCAAGCCACCCACACCGCGCCCCTCCCCGTCCCGTCTTTGGCCGCCGCTCCTCGTTTCCTCGTTTGCCCCCTCCCATCTCCCGAAATGCCATGCCAGCAGCGTTACGCATGCCCCTCCCCTGTCCACACAACACTACCGCCTAAACGAACAGCCTTTTCCGGGCCACATCCAGGGCACGCCCACCTCCAAACACTGCCAATTCACGGACGCACACACACACACACACACACACACACACTCACTTTCTCGACACCTTTCTGTACGGAGGGTGCGTCATCTCGACCGTGACAGAGTGACGGCAACTATCGACGATCCATTTCCCCCCACTGGTAAAACATGTCCACTAACACCTACATACATCATTCAAGTACACAGACAATAGCATACACACAATGGGAGGGCACACGAACATGGACGGCACGGCACTGTCATACACTCTTCCTCAGAACCATATCAACAAACGTTACGTACATCCGGGAAAGCGAAAGCGAAAGCGAACGCGAAAGCGAACGCGAAAGCGAAAGCGAAAGCAAAAGCAAAGGCAAAGCCCAATGCAGCCGTCAAAGGTAACGTTCACCACGGCAGACACTTGCAGCCGCGCCGCCGTTAAACGCATTTCAGTGCGGCTCCAATACGCCTCCGACACGGGAACGTTCCGTTGCTCTACGAATGCGTTTCTCCCCTTTTTCCCTTCCTCTCTCTTTTGCCCCCCCTCCTTGCACTCTTGCCTCATTCCTCACGTTCTGCCCAGACATTCGACCGATCAAAGTCAACCTTTCGTTACCGTTCTCAGCGCGACGGTGTACAACAGTATGACGGGTGTGCCCAAGACTTCGGTTCAGTTGCGTGACGCCGGTCTATCGCGCCGATCGACAGTTACTCAGGGGGCGACGGATCGGACCACGTCACCGACACACAAAACACTTTCAAACAAACAAATACATACCGGATGGACACAGACAAACACGTGTACAGACATTCGCCAAACAAACGACCGCCGCCGCCGCCGCCGTCGTCGTCTAGCGTGCATCTTGAATGACGACATCGGTGTGCGTGCGTCGTACGCAATCAGTCAGACACGGCTATCAAACATCAGAGTCGAATGGTACATCATCGTGCGTGTCGCCGTACACGTACAGTACAATACAACAACAATGCGTCTTAATGGCACGTTCATTTCAACGTCACTCACACACCTCCACGCTGCAGTTACGTCGCACCATTGTCAAACTCGGCGTACAGCAAAGGGAATAGTGGGCGGCAAAAAAAACCAAACAAAAACATTTCACATTTCACCCTCGCCATGTATGATGTGCAAAAAAACAAACCCGCAAACGGCCGTCGTTACGGTGACACAAAAGTCGCCGATCACACTGTCCCCCCTCGCAGACGGGTAACACACACACACACACACACACACCAACAACACCAATGGGTCAAAAACCACGCCAACGAGGCGTGCCACCATTCCACGCCACGGCGACCAACCTCGTGGCCGTACCCCGCGCAACACGCTTTGACGCGCCCCCCCACCCACAATCAAAATGCACACATACATCACAGCCGTCCACACAAACAACAACAACAACAATTCCGCCCTTCCCGCAAAAGGCAAGTTGGTGGCCCTGAAAAGGGCCGTTTTGCCGCTCTCGCAACGGAGGAGCCTTCTCTCTCCATCCTTCCTTCCATTCCAGAGCCACCTCCTTACTTGGAGCTCGTGTACTTGGTCACCGCCTTCGTGCCCTCGCTCACGGCGTGCTTGGCCAGCTCGCCAGGCAGCAACAGCCGCACAGCGGTCTGGATCTCGCGGGACGTGATGGTCGAGCGCTTGTTGTAGTGCGCCAGGCGAGAAGCCTCGGCCGCAATGCGCTCGAAAATGTCGTTCACGAAGCTGTTCATGATGCTCATCGCCTTCGACGAGATGCCCGTGTCAGGGTGCACCTGCTTCAGCACCTTGTAGATGTAGATGGCATAGCTCTCCTTCCTCTTGCGCTTCTTCTTCTTGTCGCCCTTCGAAATGTTCTTCTGCGCCTTGCCAGCCTTCTTGGCGGCCTTCCCGCTAGTCTTGGGCGGCATCTCGAACCAACGTACGGCAGCAGCAACACCAGTAGCAAGCGCTCCGCTCTAGTCAGCGTCTCCCCACACAGTGGCACCCGCCGCCAGCCGCCGCCGCACCTTTACCAGCTCGCCCTGTTGCGGCCGCCGACCAATGGGGCGCGCGCGCAACCGGCCGCCGCACCCGAGCCCATAAAGCACCCCCACCCCGGCTGCGCCGGCGCGCACTCCGCTGCTCGACTCGCTGCCGCTCGCACCGGTCGTTTTCGTTTCCGTTTCGTGTGCACCGTCGCTAGCCCATCGCCATGTCCGGACGCGGAAAGGGAGGCAAAGTCAAGGGCAAGTCAAAGTCCCGCTCAAGCAGGGCTGGGCTCCAGTTCCCGGTCGGCAGAATCCACCGCCTCCTGCGCAAGGGAAACTACGCAGAGCGCGTCGGCGCCGGGGCGCCCGTCTACCTCGCCGCCGTCATGGAGTACCTCGCGGCTGAGGTGCTCGAGCTGGCCGGAAACGCGGCCCGCGACAACAAGAAGACGCGCATCATCCCGCGCCACCTGCAGCTTGCCATCCGCAACGACGAGGAGCTCAACAAGCTCCTGTCGGGCGTCACCATCGCACAGGGTGGTGTCCTGCCCAACATCCAGGCCGTCCTGCTGCCAAAGAAGACCGAGAAGAAGGCCTAAAGGAGGCCAGGCAATCGCAGCGCCGCGTGCTCCCCTGCACGCAACGCGCTTTGCCGGCTCGGCTCGGCCCACAACAATCGGCCCTTTTCAGGGCCACCACACACACCTACGTCCAAAGCAAAATTTCAGTCGTCCTCGCCGCACCTTGTTTTGTTTTAACTTTGCACTGTCACAGCACAGCCGCCGCCGGCGCACGTCCGCCATCTTGTCGTCCACACAGCCCGTGTGGCCCAACACACACACACACATTTTGCACGGTCGCAGTCGCCTTCCAAACCGACAACGGCAGCAATAATGACCATTGTTAAAGGGAGGCGTGTCGACACACCGCCCTCCACTCCCGCGCGCAACGGCCGTCGACACGAACGAAACAGCTGATCCGGCCGCCTATGCCCACACGCCTTGCCTCGGAAACCCCAACGCCGCCGCAAACAAACACACAGAGACAAACCACGCAAGCAAATAATCACCGCCTCTCGCACAACAACACACAGCCCGCCATCTCCGTCGCGATCGATACAAAGACACACAATAACAAACACACAAACGAAGCAGCTCCACACACAGCCAGCCACATGACACGTTTCCTTTCCTTCTCCCCTCCCAGTCACATCACGTCGCTCAAACGGAAAGAAACAAACAAACAAACAAACAACACAGCGCACACACGCAGCAACAACACAGACTCTTTCGCACTTTTCAACTTCCGAACAGTGTGGTGGCCCTGAAAAGGGCCGTTTTCTAGTCTCTCCCACCCACAAGCACGGCCGCGGGAAGGCCAGCGCCCGCTGCGACGCAGCCTAACCGCCGAAACCGTACAGGGTGCGCCCCTGCCTCTTCAGGGCGTACACCACGTCCATGGCCGTCACAGTCTTGCGCTTGGCGTGCTCAGTGTACGTCACCGCGTCGCGGATCACGTTCTCCAGGAACACCTTCAGCACCCCGCGGGTCTCCTCGTAGATCAGACCAGAGATGCGCTTCACGCCGCCCCTGCGAGCCAGGCGGCGGATGGCGGGCTTCGTGATGCCCTGGATGTTGTCGCGCAACACCTTGCGGTGCCGCTTGGCGCCACCCTTGCCGAGCCCCTTTCCTCCCTTGCCGCGGCCTGTCATCCTTCCTTCCTCGGGCAAAGCAACAACGTGCACAAACAGCAGCTGCAGCGGCTGGCGAGTCGGCTACGGTTTGCGCCCAGCGCGCCCGCCGCCCCCCTATATAGACTCTGGCCCGCCCTCCCCCCACCACGCGCAACCGAGGGCATATAAGCGCAGCACGGAGGCGCGCGGGCCCGTTGTCAAGGCAGCACCGGACGCCGCGCCGCACCTAACCTCCACGCACGCCGCTCCGCTACCGCTACCGCCATGGCCCGCACAAAGCAAACGGCCCGCAAGTCCACCGGCGGAAAGGCGCCGCGCAAACAGCTCGCCACCAAGGCGGCGAGGAAGAGCGCGCCCGCCACCGGAGGCGTCAAGAAGCCCCACCGCTACAGGCCGGGCACCGTCGCCCTGCGAGAAATCAGGCGCTACCAGAAGAGCACAGAGCTGCTCATCCGCAAGCTGCCATTCCAGCGCCTAGTGCGCGAGATCGCCCAGGACTTCAAGACCGACCTGCGCTTCCAGAGCTCCGCAGTCATGGCCCTGCAGGAGGCCAGCGAGGCCTACCTCGTCGGCCTCTTCGAAGACACCAACCTGTGCGCAATCCACGCCAAGCGCGTCACCATCATGCCCAAGGACATCCAGCTCGCGCGCCGCATCCGCGGCGAGCGCGCCTAAACCGCGCCGCGGCACCGCACCGCACCGCACAAACAAAAACGGCCCTTTTCAGGGCCACTAACATCTCTCCGTCGCGAGCAAACTTTGTCGGTCGCCTGCCTCTCGCCCCGCAACCCAAAAACAAAAACCACCACTTCCCGTCCGTCCGCCACACCCGCTCACTCTGCCTGCCTGCTAGCAGCGCGCAACAATCACACATCATCCCTCCCCGGCGCTCAAAGCGCACAATGCCCAACGGCCGACGTCACACCGCACGGGTGGCTGGCCGGCCGCCGCTTTCGTTTCGAAAACAAAAAAACCCGCACTCCACTCCGACGGCCAACGGCCAGGCAGGCGCGCTCGCTCGCTCTACACGCCACCGAAATCCCCGCCGACTCCTTCCGCATCTCAACGTGCCCCCCGTTGCAAAACATAACACACACACACACAAAGGAACAAAACAAAACAAAGACCAGACACGACTCGACAAGACAGACATCCGAGAAGAACGAACGCAGGCAAGCCAACCAACGTATTCAAACAAAACAACGTGACAGAAAACCAACCGTCGGCCGCCGCCACAAACACGGCGACAATCAACCACGACAACAACAACAACAACAACAACACCGCTTACCGCTACCGCCGCCCACACCCGCCACCGACCCCCGCAATCCAACCACCACGGCACGCAAACAGCATCCCCACGGGCATACAGAAACGCCAGACAGACAGACACCCACACCAAACGCAACACGACAATCAAAACCTTCCCCGACGTGCTTTGATGGCCCTGAGAAGGGCCGTTTTGGGCCGCGCGTCTCTTGCGCGCCACTAGACGACGACGGGGGGTGGGGACGACGGAGTCAAGCGCCAAACCCTTCCATTCCCATCTCTTTCTCCTCTACTCTACTTCTTCTTCTTGGGCGAAGCCTTCGCCTTAGACGGCGTCGTCGCCTTCTTCGGGCGCGGCGCCTTCGGCTTCTTCGTCGGAACCTTGGCGGCCTTCTTCGCCTTCGACGGCGACTTGGCCTTGGCCGGCTTGGCCGCAGCCGCCTTCTTCGCACCCGCGGGAGCGGCCGACGCCGCAGACGCCTTCTTGGCGGCGCCCGCCTTCCGACCGGTCGCCGCCTTCACGCCACCAGCCTTCTTTGCGCCGGCCGCACGGGCGCCCTTCTTCTCCTTGCTGGCCGGAGCGGCGCGCTTCTTCTTGGCACCGCCAGCACGAGCCTTGCCGCCCTCGGCCGCCCCCCCGCCGCCGGCGCCGGCAAGCTTGAACGAGCCGGACGCGCCCTTCCCCTTCGTCTGCACCAGCTCGCCCGCCACGACGGCCGACTTGAGGTACTTCTTGATAAACGGCGCCAGCTTCTCCGCGTCCAGCTTGTAGTGCGCGGCTATGTACTTCTTGATCGCCTGCAGCGACGACCCGCCGCGCTCCTTCAGACTCTTGATGGCGGCCGTCACCATCTCAGAGGTGCGCGGGTGCGCAGGCTTGGCGCGCGGCTTCTTCGCAGACGACGCAGACTTGGCCTTCTTCGTAGTGCCGGTGGCGGCGGGTGCCGCAGCAGTCTCGTTCGTAGCCGCCTGATCTGCCATTTCGACGACGCGCCTAACACACAGCGAGAGCGAGCGGGACGGACGGCAGGCACGCAAGCACAGCACAGCAGCAGAGCAGAGAATCACAAGGCCCAGCCAGTGTCGCGGGCGGGCGCGGACGGCCGAGAGAGCGGCCGCCACTCTGCGCGCCGCCGCGCCGCGCCTCCCGCGCTTGCTACCGCCCAACGTCCGACAGCCTGTGCGGAGCAGCCCCAAACCTGCGCCACAACCGCCCGCGCCTTTCAAACCACCGAGGATGGGGCTACACACAGCCACACCACAGTCGCCAACCAGTCGCCACGGCAGCGCCGCAAACCACGGCCAAACTGCAGCTACCGCGCGCTACAGCCTGGGTCGGCCCGCCGAGAATCGCCGCCCCCGCCCAAATGCCGCCCCCACAGCCCCAGCCGACGACCCGCCACAATGGCCAAACCTTCGGCAAAACTCCCACACCGTCGCCGCGGCAGCCCGGCCAGCGCGGCCGGCGCCACAGCCACACAAGCCGAGGCGTGCGGCGATGACGGCCGTGCAAACGCGCCTCCGCCGCCCCATCGCCTTCCGTCGCCCTCCCGCCGTTTCCCGATCGGCCCGCAGCCGTCGGGCCACATCGCGCGCCGTCCTCCTCCTCTCGCCCGCCAACATTCACAGCCGTTTCTCAACAATTGCCCGCCGCAAACGGACGCCGCCTGCGCAACAGGCGCCGCCGCCCCTCGCCGCTTCCGACCCAACCCCTCGACCGAGGCAAACCGCAATCCCAATCTACAGACCAACCCAATCTGCCGTCAAGCACACACGACAGCCGACCTTACACGTTACGCGTTACACATTACGTTTACACGTCTACGTTAGGTTAGGTTAGGTGGACGTGGGTTAGGTTAAGGGGACTTGGGTTAGGTTAAGCGTCAAACTTAGGTTAAGCATTCAAACACGTCAGGCGTCAGAGGTTAGGTTAGGTTAGGTTAGGTTAGGTTACACGTTAGGTTAAGGGGTCAGTGCTAGGTTAAGAAGCGTCAAACGTAGGTTAAAAAAGCGTTCAAACGTGAGGCGTGAGCCGGACAGCTTACCTTACGTAGACGTTAGGGGCTCACAGGCTGAGCTCACCTCGCCACACCACAGGTTAGGTTCGGTTCGGTTCGGTTCGCTCGGCTCAGCGTAAAGCGCCGAGGTCAGGGTTACGTTCGTTCACCTTCGGGCGCCACACTTTCGGTTGAAAGGTCGCGACGGGACGACGTCGGCAGGCACGCCGCAAACGAACAAAAACGTACAGACGACGTCGGAAACCGCCGACAGACGGGGGAGCAGCACGACCACGACCAGACACCGAGCGCGAACGAGACACACGCGAACCACCCCCACCGGCCAAAGGGCACCACACAACAACCCAGAGCACCACGTGTCGACACCAGAGCAACCCGCCGCTCACGCGACATGGCTGGCACCGAAGGGCAACCGCCCGCAACTGCGCTTTCCGCGCCGGCCCGGATGCACGTCGTGCTACAACAACACCACTACCGTACACAGCCGCTGTTCACAACATCACTATCAATGGCGCGCCCGCGGCTCGCCGCCGTCGCAGTCGCAGCCCCAACGCCAGCACTTTTGCACCACCATTCACACGCACCGCAACACAGCTCGCCGACACAGCCGAACAAAACAAACACCACACAACAACAGCAACAACGCCGCCGCCTCTACTTGTGCCGGCGACCCACCCCGCCGATGGCGCACCTTTCGCCAGCCGGCAATCGACACACACGCACCCACCCACCGGGGCCCAGTGCAAAAAAAAAAAAAAAAAAAAACACACACAAAAACAAAAAAACCAAACAACACAAACGACACGGGAAGCGCACACCGCCAACCAGTCGTCGTCTCAAAATAACAAACACAAACAAAATAAACTAACAACTAGGGCAACACAAAACAAAAACGCCTCGCACGAACCGCCCACAAAAAGGACAAGCACACGCACAGCCTCTGCTGACGACCACGACGCAGCGGCACGCTGCTCCTGTCCCGCGCCCCGCGCCCCACTCGATTCACAACTCACGCGACACCGTCAACGACGGGCTCGCTTCCCGCAACCTACCACCTTTCCGCCACGACGCACAGCCCCAGCCCCAGCCCCACCCGACGACGCCCGTGGCAACGACTGCACTTTCACCACCGCCTCCCCCTTCCCCCCCAAAACACACACACACACACACACACACACACACACACAGCCAGCCAAAAACGCACTCGCGACCCACACATGCACGTGCATCGGCACACGCCAACCAGTCAACGTCGACAACCACACGCAAGGCTCGAAACGAAACCGGCGTCCTTCCACGTTGCCATCAAGCTACGCGACACAAGACACAAGGAACCAACACAACAGCCGGCCCCACTAATTCCCACTCTCACGCCGCAAAAAGCACACCGAAACCGCCAAACGCACGCACATTCCCCTTCGCACCGACACCACCGACCGGCTCGCTACCACACACCTCTCGGCAGCCGTTTCACGCCAATTCGCCACACCGCCCACACAGTCGACAAGCGCCCGCCCTGTACGGCACACGCAACGACGCAGCGCAGCAAAGGGCGCCCGCAACACATACCTCTCCGCCGCCCGACGCGCCAACCGCCACACCACACCGCCAGCCACTCGCAAATTGTGCACTGCCACCAGCCACACGTCCAACACGCCGCGCCGCCTCCGGCCACCCGCCAGGGGGCGCTCACGTCCGCGACAACAGCGCGGCCCGCCGGGCCGGGCCGGGCCGAACCGAACCGAGCCGCCGCTGCTCTGCACTCGGCACGGCCACACCCTGCTGCAGACCGGGCTCGTCCCTCTGTACGCGTCTGCCTGCGCATCAACACAACACGACCTTTTTTTTTTTTTTTTTTTTTTTTTTCTCTCTCTCTACCGCCATCCCTCCTTCTCGCGTTTTACTCGTTGTTGCAGCAGCGGCGCACACCTACACATCCACAGCCCCAGCCGAGCCGGCCTCACCTCAGGGCCCGCCGCCAGCGTCTCCTCCTCGGGCACAGGTGCGGTGCTGTGGCCGCCCATCCAACCGCATTGCTGGCCGTCCAGCCACCAGGCGTTCCCACTGCCGCGAGCCACGCCGCGCACCGACCCTGCTGCAGAAAACGAAGCATAGCCAGAGACCGACCGATACACAAAGCAAGCCGTCGCCTCGCCTCTTGTCCTTCCTGCCTTCCTTCCGCCCCCGCCCTTCTCACACCACCGCCTCTCCACTTTCGCCCCCCCCCCCTCCTTTTTTTTTTTTTGTTTTCTTCTTTCTTTCTTTCTTTCTTTCTTTCTTTCTTTGGCCCTCTCTCCTTCCCGCCATGGCGGTTACGGCACCGCCTGCAGCGGCAGATTTTTTGCGCCCACACGCCTACTCCTACCACCATTAACCTTGCCCTGCCCTGCCCATCAACGTCGCAGTCGAACCGACGCTTGCCAACACACTGCCCACGTTCCTTTCTCTTTTCGGCCTACGCCCATTACGCGCCGCCGCCACAGCACCTTCCCTTCCCACAACACACCGACGTCATCACACGCACCCAAAACAGGGGCCACGACCGTGTTCCTCGCCCACTCCCATCCCGCACGGTACGCACATTCCCAACTACTACCGCGCACCCTCCCTTTCCAATCTGTGTGTCTCTGTGTCTGTGTCCTGTCCGCGCGTGACGCCTCTCAACATCCGCCGTCCCCCGTCCCGTTTTCGCCCCCATGCCGTCGTCGCGCCGCCTCCGCCCCTGTCCGCCCCGCACCACACCATACACCGCTGCTTGTCCCGGCCGTTGCCACCAAAGGCGCCGACCGCAAACGCGCCACGCCGCAGCCCCCGTGCGTCTCGCGCTCGCTTGCATCTCCGTGCCGACGCTGCCTCTCTTCCCGCTCGCACTCGACCTCGACAACACAGTCTTTGGCTCCGCCACTGCGTGTTCCGGTGGTACGCACGCTGCAACACGTATGTATTCATTACCAGAGCGATGGCGAGGCATGACAGCATCTCTGTCTGACCAGAGAGTTCTTTATCGCTGCTAGTCGGCGCTTGGACCGCGCCAGACGACAGTAGTGGCACGCACCGGGTCGCCAGGAACAGTTGTTATATATATATTGTAGCGCGAGTCGGGAGAGGTAGTAGTCGGTCGACAGTAGTAGCGGGTGGACGGTTGTACTGAGCGGGCGTCGGCGGCGTGCTCTGCTCGTCTCGCGACTCTGGTCACGGTTCGGGACGATGTATAGTATATTGTGTTATAATCAAAAGGTGGTGTGACGCTGCATTGCGCAAATCTGATAACGTATGTTCATTGTACTTCTTTTGTTCAACAACAAAAGCCCCACTATTACTTTTTTTCTAAAGTAACTTTTGTCTCTTAACGAAAAACATTCACTTTTTAAAGACTACTTCCTATGGCATTTCCCTCCAAGGAGTGCAATTAATTACCAGCCAGCACTCATTCATTGCACACAGCTGTGTAAGGGGTATCTACAATTGAGGAGCGGATATAAATGCAATTTTTTGTTTTTTTTTTTTTGTGTGTGTGTTGTAACCTCCCAGCAAAATTTAAAATAATGGACAATGTTATTTACGGATGCTAATGGACATTGCGCTAATTGTAACCTCGCCCACAATGAGAGGTATTGAAAATGGCAACAAAAATGTGAAATTCGCAATCTGACTCAAATATAAAGTCTTCACACAACATTTACAAAGGTCCGTTCAGTGACAAGAAACTTCAATTAAACCGAAATATCGGTCTTTGGCCCTGTGCAAAACAATCAGAATTAAAGTCTTACCTCCGAATAAATGGATGTCACATTTCTGCTCTGGTTGTTGCGCAGCGCTTGGAGGAACTGCATTGCAAATAATAATATTCTCTTTTTTTGTGATTTTAGTGACATTTTTCTTCAAAGAAGTGGAATGAAATGTGAAGTGCAACGAACTCTTTAGTTCAATAAAAAATTTAATGTTTGAAAAATGCTTTTGAAATAAAAATTATTATTGGGGAACTTGTTGGAGAATAATTACAATAAATACAATTTTTCATTATCTAATGATTATATTAATTAACAGTATACCTTATTCACCATCTTGACCAGTGTTGCCGACCGCCTACATCACACAACCGCACTCGGCTGCTACTACTGACCGACCGCTCTGCATGACGACTATTAGCGTACTGCACGCGACGACTACTGACAGAGTACAGCCCTCAACTACACAGAGCTACGGACTCGCAACGACTACTGACAGACTGACTGACTGACTGACTGAGAACCGCTCGCAACACTCGCGCAGTCCAGCGCAAACTCTCTGGTCACAGATGCTACAATGTCTCGCCATCGCTACTATGTTACATACGTGTTTCAGTGTCTTTTTCATTGGGGTAACGATCTTTGGCTCTTTTTATTTCTGAATACAGGGCCAAAGGTCAACGCTGCTGCCCTTATACAATTTATCAGGTTTCATTATGTCTGTTGCAATGTTACATACGGTTCACTCTTTCATTAATATTATCGTTGGGTTTGTTTTGTAGGGACGTTAACATTCTGGCACATTTTTATTATCATCGGACTCTCTGCTATTTGTGCAGGGAGGTTATACCTGGGTCCATTTCCATTTCCATTTACATTTTAATATTGATAGACTTTTTGTTTTCTTTTTTGTTTCTTGTTGTTTTTCCTTCTTTTTTTTTGTTGTTTTTTTTTTCTTTTTTTGTTTTGTTTTTCCCGCTCTCACCACCACCGCCGCATCACGCCTTCCGTTTTCTTGGTTTCTTTTCTGTTCTTCAACTGCTTCAACATCACCGCGCCCCATTTCCACACCACAGCCATCAGCCTCCAAGACGGGCGGGCGCAGTGTGCCGTTTCCGGCGCACAAGCACACCCGTACGGTACTCTCCTCGCCCCCACGCCACCAACAACACAGCGACCACGCGGCTTTCAGGCACGGCACGGCACGGCACGGCACCGGCGAAATGCGCCGCCCCCGCCCCTCCGCGCATCCGTCCGTCTCGCCACGTTCACTGACAGCCGCGTCTGCGGCTACACCACGACAACCACAACACAACACCGCTCCCCTCCCTGGCAACTCACATTGTTTTTCTCCTCCTCTTTTGCACAAACCACAACGCCGAGCACAGGCGCAAGCCACCCACACCGCGCCCCTCCCCGTCCCGTCTTTGGCCGCCGCTCCTCGTTTCCTCGTTTGCCCCCTCCCATCTCCCGAAATGCCATGCCAGCAGCGTTACGCATGCCCCTCCCCTGTCCACACAACACTACCGCCTAAACGAACAGCCTTTTCCGGGCCACATCCAGGGCACGCCCACCTCCAAACACTGCCAATTCACGGACGCACACACACACACACACACACACACACACTCACTTTCTCGACACCTTTCTGTACGGAGGGTGCGTCATCTCGACCGTGACAGAGTGACGGCAACTATCGACGATCCATTTCCCCCCACTGGTAAAACATGTCCACTAACACCTACATACATCATTCAAGTACACAGACAATAGCATACACACAATGGGAGGGCACACGAACATGGACGGCACGGCACTGTCATACACTCTTCCTCAGAACCATATCAACAAACGTTACGTACATCCGGGAAAGCGAAAGCGAAAGCGAACGCGAAAGCGAACGCGAAAGCGAAAGCGAAAGCAAAAGCAAAGGCAAAGCCCAATGCAGCCGTCAAAGGTAACGTTCACCACGGCAGACACTTGCAGCCGCGCCGCCGTTAAACGCATTTCAGTGCGGCTCCAATACGCCTCCGACACGGGAACGTTCCGTTGCTCTACGAATGCGTTTCTCCCCTTTTTCCCTTCCTCTCTCTTTTGCCCCCCCTCCTTGCACTCTTGCCTCATTCCTCACGTTCTGCCCAGACATTCGACCGATCAAAGTCAACCTTTCGTTACCGTTCTCAGCGCGACGGTGTACAACAGTATGACGGGTGTGCCCAAGACTTCGGTTCAGTTGCGTGACGCCGGTCTATCGCGCCGATCGACAGTTACTCAGGGGGCGACGGATCGGACCACGTCACCGACACACAAAACACTTTCAAACAAACAAATACATACCGGATGGACACAGACAAACACGTGTACAGACATTCGCCAAACAAACGACCGCCGCCGCCGCCGCCGTCGTCGTCTAGCGTGCATCTTGAATGACGACATCGGTGTGCGTGCGTCGTACGCAATCAGTCAGACACGGCTATCAAACATCAGAGTCGAATGGTACATCATCGTGCGTGTCGCCGTACACGTACAGTACAATACAACAACAATGCGTCTTAATGGCACGTTCATTTCAACGTCACTCACACACCTCCACGCTGCAGTTACGTCGCACCATTGTCAAACTCGGCGTACAGCAAAGGGAATAGTGGGCGGCAAAAAAAACCAAACAAAAACATTTCACATTTCACCCTCGCCATGTATGATGTGCAAAAAAACAAACCCGCAAACGGCCGTCGTTACGGTGACACAAAAGTCGCCGATCACACTGTCCCCCCTCGCAGACGGGTAACACACACACACACACACACACACCAACAACACCAATGGGTCAAAAACCACGCCAACGAGGCGTGCCACCATTCCACGCCACGGCGACCAACCTCGTGGCCGTACCCCGCGCAACACGCTTTGACGCGCCCCCCCACCCACAATCAAAATGCACACATACATCACAGCCGTCCACACAAACAACAACAACAACAATTCCGCCCTTCCCGCAAAAGGCAAGTTGGTGGCCCTGAAAAGGGCCGTTTTGCCGCTCTCGCAACGGAGGAGCCTTCTCTCTCCATCCTTCCTTCCATTCCAGAGCCACCTCCTTACTTGGAGCTCGTGTACTTGGTCACCGCCTTCGTGCCCTCGCTCACGGCGTGCTTGGCCAGCTCGCCAGGCAGCAACAGCCGCACAGCGGTCTGGATCTCGCGGGACGTGATGGTCGAGCGCTTGTTGTAGTGCGCCAGGCGAGAAGCCTCGGCCGCAATGCGCTCGAAAATGTCGTTCACGAAGCTGTTCATGATGCTCATCGCCTTCGACGAGATGCCCGTGTCAGGGTGCACCTGCTTCAGCACCTTGTAGATGTAGATGGCATAGCTCTCCTTCCTCTTGCGCTTCTTCTTCTTGTCGCCCTTCGAAATGTTCTTCTGCGCCTTGCCAGCCTTCTTGGCGGCCTTCCCGCTAGTCTTGGGCGGCATCTCGAACCAACGTACGGCAGCAGCAACACCAGTAGCAAGCGCTCCGCTCTAGTCAGCGTCTCCCCACACAGTGGCACCCGCCGCCAGCCGCCGCCGCACCTTTACCAGCTCGCCCTGTTGCGGCCGCCGACCAATGGGGCGCGCGCGCAACCGGCCGCCGCACCCGAGCCCATAAAGCACCCCCACCCCGGCTGCGCCGGCGCGCACTCCGCTGCTCGACTCGCTGCCGCTCGCACCGGTCGTTTTCGTTTCCGTTTCGTGTGCACCGTCGCTAGCCCATCGCCATGTCCGGACGCGGAAAGGGAGGCAAAGTCAAGGGCAAGTCAAAGTCCCGCTCAAGCAGGGCTGGGCTCCAGTTCCCGGTCGGCAGAATCCACCGCCTCCTGCGCAAGGGAAACTACGCAGAGCGCGTCGGCGCCGGGGCGCCCGTCTACCTCGCCGCCGTCATGGAGTACCTCGCGGCTGAGGTGCTCGAGCTGGCCGGAAACGCGGCCCGCGACAACAAGAAGACGCGCATCATCCCGCGCCACCTGCAGCTTGCCATCCGCAACGACGAGGAGCTCAACAAGCTCCTGTCGGGCGTCACCATCGCACAGGGTGGTGTCCTGCCCAACATCCAGGCCGTCCTGCTGCCAAAGAAGACCGAGAAGAAGGCCTAAAGGAGGCCAGGCAATCGCAGCGCCGCGTGCTCCCCTGCACGCAACGCGCTTTGCCGGCTCGGCTCGGCCCACAACAATCGGCCCTTTTCAGGGCCACCACACACACCTACGTCCAAAGCAAAATTTCAGTCGTCCTCGCCGCACCTTGTTTTGTTTTAACTTTGCACTGTCACAGCACAGCCGCCGCCGGCGCACGTCCGCCATCTTGTCGTCCACACAGCCCGTGTGGCCCAACACACACACACACATTTTGCACGGTCGCAGTCGCCTTCCAAACCGACAACGGCAGCAATAATGACCATTGTTAAAGGGAGGCGTGTCGACACACCGCCCTCCACTCCCGCGCGCAACGGCCGTCGACACGAACGAAACAGCTGATCCGGCCGCCTATGCCCACACGCCTTGCCTCGGAAACCCCAACGCCGCCGCAAACAAACACACAGAGACAAACCACGCAAGCAAATAATCACCGCCTCTCGCACAACAACACACAGCCCGCCATCTCCGTCGCGATCGATACAAAGACACACAATAACAAACACACAAACGAAGCAGCTCCACACACAGCCAGCCACATGACACGTTTCCTTTCCTTCTCCCCTCCCAGTCACATCACGTCGCTCAAACGGAAAGAAACAAACAAACAAACAAACAACACAGCGCACACACGCAGCAACAACACAGACTCTTTCGCACTTTTCAACTTCCGAACAGTGTGGTGGCCCTGAAAAGGGCCGTTTTCTAGTCTCTCCCACCCACAAGCACGGCCGCGGGAAGGCCAGCGCCCGCTGCGACGCAGCCTAACCGCCGAAACCGTACAGGGTGCGCCCCTGCCTCTTCAGGGCGTACACCACGTCCATGGCCGTCACAGTCTTGCGCTTGGCGTGCTCAGTGTACGTCACCGCGTCGCGGATCACGTTCTCCAGGAACACCTTCAGCACCCCGCGGGTCTCCTCGTAGATCAGACCAGAGATGCGCTTCACGCCGCCCCTGCGAGCCAGGCGGCGGATGGCGGGCTTCGTGATGCCCTGGATGTTGTCGCGCAACACCTTGCGGTGCCGCTTGGCGCCACCCTTGCCGAGCCCCTTTCCTCCCTTGCCGCGGCCTGTCATCCTTCCTTCCTCGGGCAAAGCAACAACGTGCACAAACAGCAGCTGCAGCGGCTGGCGAGTCGGCTACGGTCTGCGCCCAGCGCGCCCGCCGCCCCCCTATATAGACTCTGGCCCGCCCTCCCCCCACCACGCGCAACCGAGGGCATATAAGCGCAGCACGGAGGCGCGCGGGCCCGTTGTCAAGGCAGCACCGGACGCCGCGCCGCACCTAACCTCCACGCACGCCGCTCCGCTACCGCTACCGCCATGGCCCGCACAAAGCAAACGGCCCGCAAGTCCACCGGCGGAAAGGCGCCGCGCAAACAGCTCGCCACCAAGGCGGCGAGGAAGAGCGCGCCCGCCACCGGAGGCGTCAAGAAGCCCCACCGCTACAGGCCGGGCACCGTCGCCCTGCGAGAAATCAGGCGCTACCAGAAGAGCACAGAGCTGCTCATCCGCAAGCTGCCATTCCAGCGCCTAGTGCGCGAGATCGCCCAGGACTTCAAGACCGACCTGCGCTTCCAGAGCTCCGCAGTCATGGCCCTGCAGGAGGCCAGCGAGGCCTACCTCGTCGGCCTCTTCGAAGACACCAACCTGTGCGCAATCCACGCCAAGCGCGTCACCATCATGCCCAAGGACATCCAGCTCGCGCGCCGCATCCGCGGCGAGCGCGCCTAAACCGCGCCGCGGCACCGCACCGCACCGCACAAACAAAAACGGCCCTTTTCAGGGCCACTAACATCTCTCCGTCGCGAGCAAACTTTGTCGGTCGCCTGCCTCTCGCCCCGCAACCCAAAAACAAAAACCACCACTTCCCGTCCGTCCGCCACACCCGCTCACTCTGCCTGCCTGCTAGCAGCGCGCAACAATCACACATCATCCCTCCCCGGCGCTCAAAGCGCACAATGCCCAACGGCCGACGTCACACCGCACGGGTGGCTGGCCGGCCGCCGCTTTCGTTTCGAAAACAAAAAAACCCGCACTCCACTCCGACGGCCAACGGCCAGGCAGGCGCGCTCGCTCGCTCTACACGCCACCGAAATCCCCGCCGACTCCTTCCGCATCTCAACGTGCCCCCCGTTGCAAAACATAACACACACACACACAAAGGAACAAAACAAAACAAAGACCAGACACGACTCGACAAGACAGACATCCGAGAAGAACGAACGCAGGCAAGCCAACCAACGTATTCAAACAAAACAACGTGACAGAAAACCAACCGTCGGCCGCCGCCACAAACACGGCGACAATCAACCACGACAACAACAACAACAACAACACCGCTTACCGCTACCGCCGCCCACACCCGCCACCGACCCCCGCAATCCAACCACCACGGCACGCAAACAGCATCCCCACGGGCATACAGAAACGCCAGACAGACAGACACCCACACCAAACGCAACACGACAATCAAAACCTTCCCCGACGTGCTTTGATGGCCCTGAGAAGGGCCGTTTTGGGCCGCGCGTCTCTTGCGCGCCACTAGACGACGACGGGGGGTGGGGACGACGGAGTCAAGCGCCAAACCCTTCCATTCCCATCTCTTTCTCCTCTACTCTACTTCTTCTTCTTGGGCGAAGCCTTCGCCTTAGACGGCGTCGTCGCCTTCTTCGGGCGCGGCGCCTTCGGCTTCTTCGTCGGAACCTTGGCGGCCTTCTTCGCCTTCGACGGCGACTTGGCCTTGGCCGGCTTGGCCGCAGCCGCCTTCTTCGCACCCGCGGGAGCGGCCGACGCCGCAGACGCCTTCTTGGCGGCGCCCGCCTTCCGACCGGTCGCCGCCTTCACGCCACCAGCCTTCTTTGCGCCGGCCGCACGGGCGCCCTTCTTCTCCTTGCTGGCCGGAGCGGCGCGCTTCTTCTTGGCACCGCCAGCACGAGCCTTGCCGCCCTCGGCCGCCCCCCCGCCGCCGGCGCCGGCAAGCTTGAACGAGCCGGACGCGCCCTTCCCCTTCGTCTGCACCAGCTCGCCCGCCACGACGGCCGACTTGAGGTACTTCTTGATAAACGGCGCCAGCTTCTCCGCGTCCAGCTTGTAGTGCGCGGCTATGTACTTCTTGATCGCCTGCAGCGACGACCCGCCGCGCTCCTTCAGACTCTTGATGGCGGCCGTCACCATCTCAGAGGTGCGCGGGTGCGCAGGCTTGGCGCGCGGCTTCTTCGCAGACGACGCAGACTTGGCCTTCTTCGTAGTGCCGGTGGCGGCGGGTGCCGCAGCAGTCTCGTTCGTAGCCGCCTGATCTGCCATTTCGACGACGCGCCTAACACACAGCGAGAGCGAGCGGGACGGACGGCAGGCACGCAAGCACAGCACAGCAGCAGAGCAGAGAATCACAAGGCCCAGCCAGTGTCGCGGGCGGGCGCGGACGGCCGAGAGAGCGGCCGCCACTCTGCGCGCCGCCGCGCCGCGCCTCCCGCGCTTGCTACCGCCCAACGTCCGACAGCCTGTGCGGAGCAGCCCCAAACCTGCGCCACAACCGCCCGCGCCTTTCAAACCACCGAGGATGGGGCTACACACAGCCACACCACAGTCGCCAACCAGTCGCCACGGCAGCGCCGCAAACCACGGCCAAACTGCAGCTACCGCGCGCTACAGCCTGGGTCGGCCCGCCGAGAATCGCCGCCCCCGCCCAAATGCCGCCCCCACAGCCCCAGCCGACGACCTGCCACAATGGCCAAACCTTCGGCAAAACTCCCACACCGTCGCCGCGGCAGCCCGGCCAGCGCGGCCGGCGCCACAGCCACACAAGCCGAGGCGTGCGGCGATGACGGCCGTGCAAACGCGCCTCCGCCGCCCCATCGCCTTCCGTCGCCCTCCCGCCGTTTCCCGATCGGCCCGCAGCCGTCGGGCCACATCGCGCGCCGTCCTCCTCCTCTCGCCCGCCAACATTCACAGCCGTTTCTCAACAATTGCCCGCCGCAAACGGACGCCGCCTGCGCAACAGGCGCCGCCGCCCCTCGCCGCTTCCGACCCAACCCCTCGACCGAGGCAAACCGCAATCCCAATCTACAGACCAACCCAATCTGCCGTCAAGCACACACGACAGCCGACCTTACACGTTACACGTTACGCGTTACACATTACGTTTACACGTCTACGTTAGGTTAGGTTAGGTGGACGTGGGTTAGGTTAAGGGGACTTGGGTTAGGTTAAGCGTCAAACTTAGGTTAAGCATTCAAACACGTCAGGCGTCAGAGGTTAGGTTAGGTTAGGTTAGGTTAGGTTACACGTTAGGTTAAGGGGTCAGTGCTAGGTTAAGAAGCGTCAAACGTAGGTTAAAAAAGCGTTCAAACGTGAGGCGTGAGCCGGACAGCTTACCTTACGTAGACGTTAGGGGCTCACAGGCTGAGCTCACCTCGCCACACCACAGGTTAGGTTCGGTTCGGTTCGGTTCGCTCGGCTCAGCGTAAAGCGCCGAGGTCAGGGTTACGTTCGTTCACCTTCGGGCGCCACACTTTCGGTTGAAAGGTCGCGACGGGACGACGTCGGCAGGCACGCCGCAAACGAACAAAAACGTACAGACGACGTCGGAAACCGCCGACAGACGGGGGAGCAGCACGACCACGACCAGACACCGAGCGCGAACGAGACACACGCGAACCACCCCCACCGGCCAAAGGGCACCACACAACAACCCAGAGCACCACGTGTCGACACCAGAGCAACCCGCCGCTCACGCGACATGGCTGGCACCGAAGGGCAACCGCCCGCAACTGCGCTTTCCGCGCCGGCCCGGATGCACGTCGTGCTACAACAACACCACTACCGTACACAGCCGCTGTTCACAACATCACTATCAATGGCGCGCCCGCGGCTCGCCGCCGTCGCAGTCGCAGCCCCAACGCCAGCACTTTTGCACCACCATTCACACGCACCGCAACACAGCTCGCCGACACAGCCGAACAAAACAAACACCACACAACAACAGCAACAACGCCGCCGCCTCTACTTGTGCCGGCGACCCACCCCGCCGATGGCGCACCTTTCGCCAGCCGGCAATCGACACACACGCACCCACCCACCGGGGCCCAGTGCAAAAAAAAAAAAAAAAAAAAACACACACAAAAACAAAAAAACCAAACAACACAAACGACACGGGAAGCGCACACCGCCAACCAGTCGTCGTCTCAAAATAACAAACACAAACAAAATAAACTAACAACTAGGGCAACACAAAACAAAAACGCCTCGCACGAACCGCCCACAAAAAGGACAAGCACACGCACAGCCTCTGCTGACGACCACGACGCAGCGGCACGCTGCTCCTGTCCCGCGCCCCGCGCCCCACTCGATTCACAACTCACGCGACACCGTCAACGACGGGCTCGCTTCCCGCAACCTACCACCTTTCCGCCACGACGCACAGCCCCAGCCCCAGCCCCACCCGACGACGCCCGTGGCAACGACTGCACTTTCACCACCGCCTCCCCCTTCCCCCCCAAAACACACACACACACACACACACACACACACACAGCCAGCCAAAAACGCACTCGCGACCCACACATGCACGTGCATCGGCACACGCCAACCAGTCAACGTCGACAACCACACGCAAGGCTCGAAACGAAACCGGCGTCCTTCCACGTTGCCATCAAGCTACGCGACACAAGACACAAGGAACCAACACAACAGCCGGCCCCACTAATTCCCACTCTCACGCCGCAAAAAGCACACCGAAACCGCCAAACGCACGCACATTCCCCTTCGCACCGACACCACCGACCGGCTCGCTACCACACACCTCTCGGCAGCCGTTTCACGCCAATTCGCCACACCGCCCACACAGTCGACAAGCGCCCGCCCTGTACGGCACACGCAACGACGCAGCGCAGCAAAGGGCGCCCGCAACACATACCTCTCCGCCGCCCGACGCGCCAACCGCCACACCACACCGCCAGCCACTCGCAAATTGTGCACTGCCACCAGCCACACGTCCAACACGCCGCGCCGCCTCCGGCCACCCGCCAGGAGGCGCTCACGTCCGCGACAACAGCGCGGCCCGCCGGGCCGGGCCGGGCCGAACCGAACCGAGCCGCCGCTGCTCTGCACTCGGCACGGCCACACCCTGCTGCAGACCGGGCTCGTCCCTCTGTACGCGTCTGCCTGCGCATCAACACAACACGACCTTTTTTTTTTTTTTTTTTTTTTTTTTTTCTCTCTCTCTACCGCCATCCCTCCTTCTCGCGTTTTACTCGTTGTTGCAGCAGCGGCGCACACCTACACATCCACAGCCCCAGCCGAGCCGGCCTCACCTCAGGGCCCGCCGCCAGCGTCTCCTCCTCGGGCACAGGTGCGGTGCTGTGGCCGCCCATCCAACCGCATTGCTGGCCGTCCAGCCACCAGGCGTTCCCACTGCCGCGAGCCACGCCGCGCACCGACCCTGCTGCAGAAAACGAAGCATAGCCAGAGACCGACCGATACACAAAGCAAGCCGTCGCCTCGCCTCTTGTCCTTCCTGCCTTCCTTCCGCCCCCGCCCTTCTCACACCACCGCCTCTCCACTTTCGCCCCCCCCCCCTCCTTTTTTTTTTTTTGTTTTCTTCTTTCTTTCTTTCTTTCTTTCTTTCTTTCTTTGGCCCTCTCTCCTTCCCGCCATGGCGGTTACGGCACCGCCTGCAGCGGCAGATTTTTTGCGCCCACACGCCTACTCCTACCACCATTAACCTTGCCCTGCCCTGCCCATCAACGTCGCAGTCGAACCGACGCTTGCCAACACACTGCCCACGTTCCTTTCTCTTTTCGGCCTACGCCCATTACGCGCCGCCGCCACAGCACCTTCCCTTCCCACAACACACCGACGTCATCACACGCACCCAAAACAGGGGCCACGACCGTGTTCCTCGCCCACTCCCATCCCGCACGGTACGCACATTCCCAACTACTACCGCGCACCCTCCCTTTCCAATCTGTGTGTCTCTGTGTCTGTGTCCTGTCCGCGCGTGACGCCTCTCAACATCCGCCGTCCCCCGTCCCGTTTTCGCCCCCATGCCGTCGTCGCGCCGCCTCCGCCCCTGTCCGCCCCGCACCACACCATACACCGCTGCTTGTCCCGGCCGTTGCCACCAAAGGCGCCGACCGCAAACGCGCCACGCCGCAGCCCCCGTGCGTCTCGCGCTCGCTTGCATCTCCGTGCCGACGCTGCCTCTCTTCCCGCTCGCACTCGACCTCGACAACACAGTCTTTGGCTCCGCCACTGCGTGTTCCGGTGGTACGCACGCTGCAACACGTATGTATTCATTACCAGAGCGATGGCGAGGCATGACAGCATCTCTGTCTGACCAGAGAGTTCTTTATCGCTGCTAGTCGGCGCTTGGACCGCGCCAGACGACAGTAGTGGCACGCACCGGGTCGCCAGGAACAGTTGTTATATATATATTGTAGCGCGAGTCGGGAGAGGTAGTAGTCGGTCGACAGTAGTAGCGGGTGGACGGTTGTACTGAGCGGGCGTCGGCGGCGTGCTCTGCTCGTCTCGCGACTCTGGTCACGGTTCGGGACGATGTATAGTATATTGTGTTATAATCAAAAGGTGGTGTGACGCTGCATTGCGCAAATCTGATAACGTATGTTCATTGTACTTCTTTTGTTCAACAACAAAAGCCCCACTATTACTTTTTTTCTAAAGTAACTTTTGTCTCTTAACGAAAAACATTCACTTTTTAAAGACTACTTCCTATGGCATTTCCCTCCAAGGAGTGCAATTAATTACCAGCCAGCACTCATTCATTGCACACAGCTGTGTAAGGGGTATCTACAATTGAGGAGCGGATATAAATGCAATTTTTTGTTTTTTTTTTTGTGTGTGTGTTGTAACCTCCCAGCAAAATTTAAAATAATGGACAATGTTATTTACGGATGCTAATGGACATTGCGCTAATTGTAACCTCGCCCACAATGAGAGGTATTGAAAATGGCAACAAAAATGTGAAATTCGCAATCTGACTCAAATATAAAGTCTTCACACAACATTTACAAAGGTCCGTTCAGTGACAAGAAACTTCAATTAAACCGAAATATCGGTCTTTGGCCCTGTGCAAAACAATCAGAATTAAAGTCTTACCTCCGAATAAATGGATGTCACATTTCTGCTCTGGTTGTTGCGCAGCGCTTGGAGGAACTGCATTGCAAATAATAATATTCTCTTTTTTTGTGATTTTAGTGACATTTTTCTTCAAAGAAGTGGAATGAAATGTGAAGTGCAACGAACTCTTTAGTTCAATAAAAAATTTAATGTTTGAAAAATGCTTTTGAAATAAAAATTATTATTGGGGAACTTGTTGGAGAATAATTACAATAAATACAATTTTTCATTATCTAATGATTATATTAATTAACAGTATACCTTATTCACCATCTTGACCAGTGTTGCCGACCGCCTACATCACACAACCGCACTCGGCTGCTACTACTGACCGACCGCTCTGCATGACGACTATTAGCGTACTGCACGCGACGACTACTGACAGAGTACAGCCCTCAACTACACAGAGCTACGGACTCGCAACGACTACTGACAGACTGACTGACTGACTGACTGAGAACCGCTCGCAACACTCGCGCAGTCCAGCGCAAACTCTCTGGTCACAGATGCTACAATGTCTCGCCATCGCTACTATGTTACATACGTGTTTCAGTGTCTTTTTCATTGGGGTAACGATCTTTGGCTCTTTTTATTTCTGAATACAGGGCCAAAGGTCAACGCTGCTGCCCTTATACAATTTATCAGGTTTCATTATGTCTGTTGCAATGTTACATACGGTTCACTCTTTCATTAATATTATCGTTGGGTTTGTTTTGTAGGGACGTTAACATTCTGGCACATTTTTATTATCATCGGACTCTCTGCTATTTGTGCAGGGAGGTTATACCTGGGTCCATTTCCATTTCCATTTACATTTTAATATTGATAGACTTTTTGTTTTCTTTTTTGTTTCTTGTTGTTTTTCCTTCTTTTTTTTTGTTGTTTTTTTTTTCTTTTTTTGTTTTGTTTTTCCCGCTCTCACCACCACCGCCGCATCACGCCTTCCGTTTTCTTGGTTTCTTTTCTGTTCTTCAACTGCTTCAACATCACCGCGCCCCATTTCCACACCACAGCCATCAGCCTCCAAGACGGGCGGGCGCAGTGTGCCGTTTCCGGCGCACAAGCACACCCGTACGGTACTCTCCTCGCCCCCACGCCACCAACAACACAGCGACCACGCGGCTTTCAGGCACGGCACGGCACGGCACGGCACCGGCGAAATGCGCCGCCCCCGCCCCTCCGCGCATCCGTCCGTCTCGCCACGTTCACTGACAGCCGCGTCTGCGGCTACACCACGACAACCACAACACAACACCGCTCCCCTCCCTGGCAACTCACATTGTTTTTCTCCTCCTCTTTTGCACAAACCACAACGCCGAGCACAGGCGCAAGCCACCCACACCGCGCCCCTCCCCGTCCCGTCTTTGGCCGCCGCTCCTCGTTTCCTCGTTTGCCCCCTCCCATCTCCCGAAATGCCATGCCAGCAGCGTTACGCATGCCCCTCCCCTGTCCACACAACACTACCGCCTAAACGAACAGCCTTTTCCGGGCCACATCCAGGGCACGCCCACCTCCAAACACTGCCAATTCACGGACGCACACACACACACACACACACACACACACTCACTTTCTCGACACCTTTCTGTACGGAGGGTGCGTCATCTCGACCGTGACAGAGTGACGGCAACTATCGACGATCCATTTCCCCCCACTGGTAAAACATGTCCACTAACACCTACATACATCATTCAAGTACACAGACAATAGCATACACACAATGGGAGGGCACACGAACATGGACGGCACGGCACTGTCATACACTCTTCCTCAGAACCATATCAACAAACGTTACGTACATCCGGGAAAGCGAAAGCGAAAGCGAACGCGAAAGCGAACGCGAAAGCGAAAGCGAAAGCAAAAGCAAAGGCAAAGCCCAATGCAGCCGTCAAAGGTAACGTTCACCACGGCAGACACTTGCAGCCGCGCCGCCGTTAAACGCATTTCAGTGCGGCTCCAATACGCCTCCGACACGGGAACGTTCCGTTGCTCTACGAATGCGTTTCTCCCCTTTTTCCCTTCCTCTCTCTTTTGCCCCCCCTCCTTGCACTCTTGCCTCATTCCTCACGTTCTGCCCAGACATTCGACCGATCAAAGTCAACCTTTCGTTACCGTTCTCAGCGCGACGGTGTACAACAGTATGACGGGTGTGCCCAAGACTTCGGTTCAGTTGCGTGACGCCGGTCTATCGCGCCGATCGACAGTTACTCAGGGGGCGACGGATCGGACCACGTCACCGACACACAAAACACTTTCAAACAAACAAATACATACCGGATGGACACAGACAAACACGTGTACAGACATTCGCCAAACAAACGACCGCCGCCGCCGCCGCCGTCGTCGTCTAGCGTGCATCTTGAATGACGACATCGGTGTGCGTGCGTCGTACGCAATCAGTCAGACACGGCTATCAAACATCAGAGTCGAATGGTACATCATCGTGCGTGTCGCCGTACACGTACAGTACAATACAACAACAATGCGTCTTAATGGCACGTTCATTTCAACGTCACTCACACACCTCCACGCTGCAGTTACGTCGCACCATTGTCAAACTCGGCGTACAGCAAAGGGAATAGTGGGCGGCAAAAAAAACCAAACAAAAACATTTCACATTTCACCCTCGCCATGTATGATGTGCAAAAAAACAAACCCGCAAACGGCCGTCGTTACGGTGACACAAAAGTCGCCGATCACACTGTCCCCCCTCGCAGACGGGTAACACACACACACACACACACACACCAACAACACCAATGGGTCAAAAACCACGCCAACGAGGCGTGCCACCATTCCACGCCACGGCGACCAACCTCGTGGCCGTACCCCGCGCAACACGCTTTGACGCGCCCCCCCACCCACAATCAAAATGCACACATACATCACAGCCGTCCACACAAACAACAACAACAACAATTCCGCCCTTCCCGCAAAAGGCAAGTTGGTGGCCCTGAAAAGGGCCGTTTTGCCGCTCTCGCAACGGAGGAGCCTTCTCTCTCCATCCTTCCTTCCATTCCAGAGCCACCTCCTTACTTGGAGCTCGTGTACTTGGTCACCGCCTTCGTGCCCTCGCTCACGGCGTGCTTGGCCAGCTCGCCAGGCAGCAACAGCCGCACAGCGGTCTGGATCTCGCGGGACGTGATGGTCGAGCGCTTGTTGTAGTGCGCCAGGCGAGAAGCCTCGGCCGCAATGCGCTCGAAAATGTCGTTCACGAAGCTGTTCATGATGCTCATCGCCTTCGACGAGATGCCCGTGTCAGGGTGCACCTGCTTCAGCACCTTGTAGATGTAGATGGCATAGCTCTCCTTCCTCTTGCGCTTCTTCTTCTTGTCGCCCTTCGAAATGTTCTTCTGCGCCTTGCCAGCCTTCTTGGCGGCCTTCCCGCTAGTCTTGGGCGGCATCTCGAACCAACGTACGGCAGCAGCAACACCAGTAGCAAGCGCTCCGCTCTAGTCAGCGTCTCCCCACACAGTTTTTTTTTTTTTTTTTTTTTTTTTTTTTTTTTTTTTTTTTTTTTTTTTTTTTTTAACTTTCATTCCTCCACCGGAAGGGTGGGGCGGGCTCATGGAGGGCTTAATGCCGCTTTGGAGCCTTATCTTATTCTTATGTTATTCTGTTGTGGCACTTTTTATTTCATAGTTTGGGTAGTCTTGTTCAAATTTTCTATTTTCTATTCCTGTATGTATATATATAATTATTAATATTTTGCTATATTATTATTTTGTTAGTTGGTTTGTTGGATTTGGGGACTATACACAGCCCTGACATTTGCCTTACAGCTGAGGGAAACCCCATAAAACCTCAGCCAGGGTTGGGTGTCATTCCTGTTTCTTTCTGTCTCTTAATTAGTCTGGCATGATGTGGAACTGCAGGTGCTCTGGGAGTTGTTTTCCTGTTGTAACTGTTTCTAAATCCTTGTGTTTTTCGGGGTGAATTTGTTCTGTTGCTATTGCGGCGATTTGTGGTGGGTAAGGATACTTGTAGCGTGGTAGATTGAGGTGGAATGGTGGTTTGATGATTATGTCTTTTATTGTCTCGTTCGTGATTAGTCTATTGTCACCGTATGTAGCTATCTGTTTTATTAATCGTTCTTCCATTGAGTCTGTATCGAGGGTTGTGTGCAGTGTTGCCGTTCTTTCTCTTGGTTTTCTTGCTAGTGTCCTTAGCATTCTTCTATCTGTGGATTTAATTCGGTTACATTGTGTTACATTTCCGCACCATGCTATTCCTGCATACTCTAGTATTGGTCTTACGTACATTTTATATATATGTAGCACTATTGGTGTTGCTGCACCTCCGTTTCTATGTTGTAGTAGTTTGATTTTGGCTAGTTTTGTGCTGGCTATTCCTATTTTTTGTGTTGTGTTGGTCTTCCAATTGAGTAGGTTATCAATCTCTAGTCCTAGGTATTTGGCTGTCTTCTTTGGTTCTACTTTTTGTCCCCAGAGTGTTATTTCAATGTCTTCTGGGTTTTGTTGTTTAAGCTGTGTGAAGTTTCTGTGGTGGATTATTAGTAGCTGCGATTTGGTCGGGTTTGGCCTAATTCTCCATGCAGACATCCATTCTTCTAATGATTTAATGTATCTGCTGGTTTTCTTTGATAACATTTCGGTTGTTGGGGCGTGGCACCAGAACGCTGTGTCATCAGCATATAGGGCAAGTTCTTCATTTAGTCCAACTGGCTTTGGTATATCTGATGTATATATATTATATAAGAGTGGCGATATGATTGCCCCTTGTGGCACTCCTGCCAGTGGTCTGAGCGTCTCTGATAGTTTGTCCCCTACTTTTACTTTTATGTCCCTTTCTGTAATGATGTTTTTTATTAGTTTTACTATTTCTAATGGGATGTCGTTTTTAATTAGTTTGTGTAGGAGCCCTAAGTGCCATACTTTATCGAAGGCTCTCTCTATGTCGAGTAGCAGCGCTGCTACTACATTTCCTGTATTTGGCACCCGCCGCCAGCCGCCGCCGCACCTTTACCAGCTCGCCCTGTTGCGGCCGCCGACCAATGGGGCGCGCGCGCAACCGGCCGCCGCACCCGAGCCCATAAAGCACCCCCACCCCGGCTGCTACCGACAATTTAGGCAGACAACAACGAGAGTGTACGCATCGCGTACATACGCAGCAACCGTAGGCGATCCCAACAAACCACCCGACCCAAACCAGGTTCCTGGAAACGGAGAACTGCCTAGGGAAGCCCCTCAGCGCCCCCCCAAGCCCAGTCTGCATCAATCAACCGAGGACGCCACTGTACAGGGACTCGCCTCGTCGATCAAAATGCTGCAAGAACAGATGACCCACTTGGTCAACGTTCTTGCCAGCATCACGCGCCTTCCAGCCGAACTCGCTACGGCAGCTAAGCAGTCGCAACCTACAGCGACTACCACAGGAAACCCCACACCCCACCATGGATAGACGACCAAATATACAAGGTCTCAAAATCTGCGTCTTCAACGCAGACGGTCTATTCAATCAAGCCCTCGAATTTAGAGAATTCATAAAAGAGGAAAACATTGACGTATGCCTAGTAGCCGAAACACACCTTAAACCAGGGGTAAGGGCATCTGTACCAAATTACAATTGTTACAGACGCGATCGGCCCACTGCAGGAGGCGGGGTCGCAGTATACGTCAAACGAGGCATAGAGCACCACCAGGTGTACCCACCAGCAACCCAACAGGTAGAAACGGTCGCAATACAAATAGCCACCGTAACAGGACCCCTCACAGTCGTTGCAGCCTACCGCCCCCCTTCCCCAACGCTTGAAGAGGACGACATAGCTGCATTAAGCCAAATAAGAGGCAAGCTCCTAATAGGAGGAGACCTCAATGCCAAACACGCAGACTGGCACTCAAGAGTAAGTAATAGAGCTGGTCGACAACTGCAACGACTCGCGCGCACGCATCAGTTCCAAGTGTGGGGCCCAGAGGAACCCACCCACTTCCCGAAAAACGGGAACAGGGCAGACGTCCTCGACATTGCGCTCACAAAACACATCATGGGTTTTGTGTCCGCAAGTTCAATGAATAGAATGTCGTCGGACCACAACCCTGTCATTCTCGAGGTCGATATGGGAGAATGGCTCTCTATCCCACAGCTAAGAACCTCACACAAACACACAAATTGGGAACAGTTCCGCGCCAATATAGCTACAGAACTGACCCAAGCCCCGCCTCCAACAGCAGACACTGTCGAGCAAACGCTGGAAGACCTCACGAAAGCGATCCTGCAAGCAGCTGAGGAAGCCACGCCTGTGCCAGCGGGTCCCCCCCGCCCCAGGCAGCTTCCCCAGCACCTGCTTGCACAAATAAGACACAAAAACAGGATCGCCAAAGAGTGGAAACTCACAGGCAACAGAAACACAAGGAGGCTGCTCAACAGACTACAAAGAGAGTTGAAAGTTGCGCTCACTGAGCACCGCAACCAGCAATGGTCCGAAAGACTATCAACTCTCAACTTAGAAGACCACAGTCTATGGCAAGCCACAAAACAGTTCACGAAAAGACGCGCTAGAATGCCGCCTCTGCACGGCGAACGTGGACTGCAGTTCAGCGCCGTAGACAAAGCAAACGCGCTAGCCGACGTGTTCGAGAAGCAATTCACGCCAGCAGAGGCACAGGACAGGGAACACGTCGAAACAGTTCGCAGACAACTGGCCACCTTTTTAGCAGCAGAAGACGAAGATGAATACACGCCACTCTTCAGCCCTGAAGACGTGGCAGGAGCCATCAAGTCACTGCCAATAAAAAAGGCACCAGGCCACGACCAGCTCACCAACGAACTCCTAAAACATATCCCGCCACTGGCAATAACCCACTTAGCTGATATCTTCAATGAAATTACGCGATCACAAAAATTCCCGACCCAGTGGAAACATGCAGAAGTAGTCGCGATCGCAAAACCAGGGAAAGACCCGGTGTTCCCGCAGCACTACAGACCAATTAGTCTCCTGCCCACCCTCAGCAAACTGTACGAGCGCCTCCTCTTAACTCCGATTCAAGATCACATCAGAAGAGAGCAAATTATGCCAAAATTTCAATTCGGTTTCCAGCAACAACACTCCGCCCCCCAACAAATAATGAGGGTAGTTGAAGCAGCTACAGAAAGCTTCAACCGAAAGGGCTACTGCGGGATCGTCTTATTAGACGTCGCCAAGGCTTTTGATTCAGTCTGGCACACCGGAATCTTGCACAAAATGTACACCCAAGGCTTCCCAGGGACGATAGTAAAACTTATACAGAGCTATCTAACCAGTAGGACATTCTCCGTTAAGATCAATCGATCACAGTCGAGCAGGAGAAGAATACGCGCTGGAGTGCCCCAAGGGTCCGTACTGGGTCCTACCCTGTACAACCTTTACACAGCCGACATCCCTGTAACGCAGCACGTCCAAACAGCACAATATGCAGACGACACCGCCTTCTTCTCCTGCTCCACGAACAGGAACCTGGTAACGAGAAGACTACAAACGGCACTAAACAGGACTGACTCATGGGCCAAGAAATGGCGCATCTCATTGAATACTGAAAAGACCCAGGCACTTATGATAACAAGACGCATCGGGAAACGCCGCCCCCTAAGAAGACCCATCCAACTGCTGCAGCTACAAGGGCAAAATCTCCCCTGGAGAAACACGGCGAGATACCTCGGTGTGACACTGGACAAGCGACTAACTTGGAAGTGCCACATCGAGGAACTCCGCAAGAAAGCCCTTGGAAGGATGCAAGTCCTCTACCCTATATTGAATGAACGCAGTTCACTAGACCCCAGCACCGGAGTAGCGGTCTATAGAAGCCTTATTAGGCCGATACTGGAATACGCATGCCCCGTATGGGGCTATGCAGCCAGATCGACAATAGGCCGCCTACAAAAAATTCAAAACAGAGCTCTCCGGAGAGCCTTACACTTACCTCCACGATTCCCCACAGCAGATCTACATGCTGCGGCGGATATCGATACACTACAAACACGGTTCCGAAACCTGGCAGAACAGTTCTATGCCACAGCCGGTACCGCACATAATGAACTCATCAACACACTTGGCCAATACGACCAAACAAATGATAAATACAAGCGACCCAAATCAATACTCTCCTGAGTAAAACAACAGAACCACACACCTCTTACGAGTAAAACAACAGAACCACACACCTCTCACCACAACAGATAAAAACAAGAGAACAGTACATCCAAAACACACAGCCACAGTGAAGGAAATGTCCCCAAGGGACAATAACCTTCCCAGCAACACCTTCCAATAAGAGGAAGAAATTAGAGAGGAGCGCGCGCTGCGCCGGCGCGCACTCCGCTGCTCGACTCGCTGCCGCTCGCACCGGTCGTTTTCGTTTCCGTTTCGTGTGCACCGTCGCTAGCCCATCGCCATGTCCGGACGCGGAAAGGGAGGCAAAGTCAAGGGCAAGTCAAAGTCCCGCTCAAGCAGGGCTGGGCTCCAGTTCCCGGTCGGCAGAATCCACCGCCTCCTGCGCAAGGGAAACTACGCAGAGCGCGTCGGCGCCGGGGCGCCCGTCTACCTCGCCGCCGTCATGGAGTACCTCGCGGCTGAGGTGCTCGAGCTGGCCGGAAACGCGGCCCGCGACAACAAGAAGACGCGCATCATCCCGCGCCACCTGCAGCTTGCCATCCGCAACGACGAGGAGCTCAACAAGCTCCTGTCGGGCGTCACCATCGCACAGGGTGGTGTCCTGCCCAACATCCAGGCCGTCCTGCTGCCAAAGAAGACCGAGAAGAAGGCCTAAAGGAGGCCAGGCAATCGCAGCGCCGCGTGCTCCCCTGCACGCAACGCGCTTTGCCGGCTCGGCTCGGCCCACAACAATCGGCCCTTTTCAGGGCCACCACACACACCTACGTCCAAAGCAAAATTTCAGTCGTCCTCGCCGCACCTTGTTTTGTTTTAACTTTGCACTGTCACAGCACAGCCGCCGCCGGCGCACGTCCGCCATCTTGTCGTCCACACAGCCCGTGTGGCCCAACACACACACACACATTTTGCACGGTCGCAGTCGCCTTCCAAACCGACAACGGCAGCAATAATGACCATTGTTAAAGGGAGGCGTGTCGACACACCGCCCTCCACTCCCGCGCGCAACGGCCGTCGACACGAACGAAACAGCTGATCCGGCCGCCTATGCCCACACGCCTTGCCTCGGAAACCCCAACGCCGCCGCAAACAAACACACAGAGACAAACCACGCAAGCAAATAATCACCGCCTCTCGCACAACAACACACAGCCCGCCATCTCCGTCGCGATCGATACAAAGACACACAATAACAAACACACAAACGAAGCAGCTCCACACACAGCCAGCCACATGACACGTTTCCTTTCCTTCTCCCCTCCCAGTCACATCACGTCGCTCAAACGGAAAGAAACAAACAAACAAACAAACAACACAGCGCACACACGCAGCAACAACACAGACTCTTTCGCACTTTTCAACTTCCGAACAGTGTGGTGGCCCTGAAAAGGGCCGTTTTCTAGTCTCTCCCACCCACAAGCACGGCCGCGGGAAGGCCAGCGCCCGCTGCGACGCAGCCTAACCGCCGAAACCGTACAGGGTGCGCCCCTGCCTCTTCAGGGCGTACACCACGTCCATGGCCGTCACAGTCTTGCGCTTGGCGTGCTCAGTGTACGTCACCGCGTCGCGGATCACGTTCTCCAGGAACACCTTCAGCACCCCGCGGGTCTCCTCGTAGATCAGACCAGAGATGCGCTTCACGCCGCCCCTGCGAGCCAGGCGGCGGATGGCGGGCTTCGTGATGCCCTGGATGTTGTCGCGCAACACCTTGCGGTGCCGCTTGGCGCCACCCTTGCCGAGCCCCTTTCCTCCCTTGCCGCGGCCTGTCATCCTTCCTTCCTCGGGCAAAGCAACAACGTGCACAAACAGCAGCTGCAGCGGCTGGCGAGTCGGCTACGGTCTGCGCCCAGCCAGCTAGAGCATCTTCTTCAGGGTTTGCCATCTAACCCTGGTGGCCGGAGTATTTGCAGGCTTCCCCTGCATTGCCTCCATATCTTCTTTCGACTAGTTGTTTTTCTTCGGTTCTTCTCTTTTTATTCTTGTCTTCTAGTTGCCCTTTTCAGGTTTAATTGCCTTCTGTGTTGGCCGCGTGTGCGGACAACGGTGTTGGCCCTCGGCGGGCCGACTGCATTCCTCCCGGCGCGGACGGCGCAGGGAGCGCCTCACTTCGGCTGCTGCTTAGCCGCCGCTTGTGTGGCCGTCAGCATGGCCTCCGCAACTCGCTGCAGCGTGTCGGCAAGGCTTGCCACCTTGTCGATCGCCACAGACAGTGCGGAGACGGCTGCTGCCAGCATGTCTTCATTCGCTGCAGGTGCAGCGTCTCGCCTTGGCGCAGCAGGTTGCTGGGCGGTGGCAGTCGTGTTGCCACTCTTGCCACCGTCCGTTGCTGTGGCGTCTCCTTTGCGCAATTTCCCCTTGTGGGGGGAAACGCGCTCAGCTTCAGGCGTGCCCTCTCGGGCACGTTTGTTGGCGCGGATGCGCCTTCTTCTGTTCCCCGCCGTGGTGGGGACGTTGTTAGCGCCTGCGGTTGTCCTCTGGGTAATCGCTGTTGCCTGCCGCCTCGCCGGTTTTGCGCCTGGGCGCGGACGGCGGAGGGAGCGGCCGGCAGACTTCTGTGCTGGCTGCCCGCGCTGGCGAGCAATCGCAGCTTTGAAGACTTCACAGCCACGATAACTCGCCACATGCGGGCCGCCGCAGTTTGCACACTTGGGTGTGTGCGTCCTGGGAAGTGGGCATAGCCCACTTGCGTGGGGGCCTGCGCACTTCACGCATGCCTCGGGAAAGGAACAGTGGCGAGCCACGTGTCCCATCCCCTGGCAGCGGAAGCACTGTACGAGCCCCCTCTTCTGCTTGAGGCCCTCCGCGGTGACCGATGTGTTGGCCACCTTCTTCAGCTCGAAGAGCCGCCTGTTCTCCGGTGTGTCGGTGGCAATCACCAGCAGAGAAGGCGACTCTTTATGGCTGACGTGGGACTTGACCCGCGTCACGTTCCTGACGTGAAAGTCAAGGTCCGCCAGCTCTTCTTTTAGCAGGTCAGGTTCAGCCGCCATGGGGAAGCCCTTGACGACCACCTTTAGCAGCCTCTCGGGGACGGCGGCGTGCGTGTACCAGTGCAGGCCCTGGTTCGACGCCTCCGACGTCACCTTCATGTAATCCTGCGTATTACTAACTTGCAGCCGCACAAGGTTTCCAGAAGCAGCTCGCAGCGTGAAATCGGCAGTCGTCCACTGCCTGACGAGCTGCAGGAAACGCTTGTAGTCTTTGGCCACCTCAAAGACTATCGGCGGCGGCCGTCGATGAGACTGCCCGGTGGTGGGGGCCGTCTCTACTTCGTCGTCTGAGCAACCAAACTGTGCAGCGGTCGTGGGCGCCGTCTGCGAGGTCGTTGGCTGCTCCGGCATCTCGTCGTCTGCAAGCGCGCCGAAGCGGTTTGCAGTCGATGTGGGAGGCGGGGAAGGCGTCGCCCTGGGTCTGGCCGCCCGTCGGGACGAAACGGTCGTCCAGGTGGCGCCTACCACGCTGTCGTCACGGATGGCGCGTCTTCTGCCTCCCGTGGTAGAGACAGTAGGTTGCCTCCTCTTCTTCACTGCCTTTCTGGCGCCGACTTGAGCAGTGGACATCGGCCGTTTGCGCCGCCCGCCCTCTGGGAGATGCGGTGCGCTGGCTGCCGTGCTTTGCCCGTTCTTCGTGGGCAGGAAATCTGCCAAGTTGACGATGACATCGTCATCTTCTCCCGACTCGAGGTCCGTGTTCGGTGGCCGAGTCGTCGTAGACGGCGGGTCAGACGGGGCCGCCTGGGGAGCACGCTCCTCCGGACGGCGGTCTGCCACGCCAACTTCTCCAGTCGTCGTATTTGGGGGGCCGGATGGGGCCGTCGACCGAGCGGGCCCGGTCGAACGGCGATCCGCCACACCCATAGCTCTGCTCAGCGATCCTCGGAACTCCGGGCGCGCCCACGACATCTCTGCGCGCTGCCGGAGCGACGACTGACTGGTCTGCGGGTCTGATCTGCGCCCAGCGCGCCCGCCGCCCCCCTATATAGACTCTGGCCCGCCCTCCCCCCACCACGCGCAACCGAGGGCATATAAGCGCAGCACGGAGGCGCGCGGGCCCGTTGTCAAGGCAGCACCGGACGCCGCGCCGCACCTAACCTCCACGCACGCCGCTCCGCTACCGCTACCGCCATGGCCCGCACAAAGCAAACGGCCCGCAAGTCCACCGGCGGAAAGGCGCCGCGCAAACAGCTCGCCACCAAGGCGGCGAGGAAGAGCGCGCCCGCCACCGGAGGCGTCAAGAAGCCCCACCGCTACAGGCCGGGCACCGTCGCCCTGCGAGAAATCAGGCGCTACCAGAAGAGCACAGAGCTGCTCATCCGCAAGCTGCCATTCCAGCGCCTAGTGCGCGAGATCGCCCAGGACTTCAAGACCGACCTGCGCTTCCAGAGCTCCGCAGTCATGGCCCTGCAGGAGGCCAGCGAGGCCTACCTCGTCGGCCTCTTCGAAGACACCAACCTGTGCGCAATCCACGCCAAGCGCGTCACCATCATGCCCAAGGACATCCAGCTCGCGCGCCGCATCCGCGGCGAGCGCGCCTAAACCGCGCCGCGGCACCGCACCGCACCGCACAAACAAAAACGGCCCTTTTCAGGGCCACTAACATCTCTCCGTCGCGAGCAAACTTTGTCGGTCGCCTGCCTCTCGCCCCGCAACCCAAAAACAAAAACCACCACTTCCCGTCCGTCCGCCACACCCGCTCACTCTGCCTGCCTGCTAGCAGCGCGCAACAATCACACATCATCCCTCCCCGGCGCTCAAAGCGCACAATGCCCAACGGCCGACGTCACACCGCACGGGTGGCTGGCCGGCCGCCGCTTTCGTTTCGAAAACAAAAAAACCCGCACTCCACTCCGACGGCCAACGGCCAGGCAGGCGCGCTCGCTCGCTCTACACGCCACCGAAATCCCCGCCGACTCCTTCCGCATCTCAACGTGCCCCCCGTTGCAAAACATAACACACACACACACAAAGGAACAAAACAAAACAAAGACCAGACACGACTCGACAAGACAGACATCCGAGAAGAACGAACGCAGGCAAGCCAACCAACGTATTCAAACAAAACAACGTGACAGAAAACCAACCGTCGGCCGCCGCCACAAACACGGCGACAATCAACCACGACAACAACAACAACAACAACAACAACAACACCGCTTACCGCTACCGCCGCCCACACCCGCCACCGACCCCCGCAATCCAACCACCACGGCACGCAAACAGCATCCCCACGGGCATACAGAAACGCCAGACAGACAGACACCCACACCAAACGCAACACGACAATCAAAACCTTCCCCGACGTGCTTTGATGGCCCTGAGAAGGGCCGTTTTGGGCCGCGCGTCTCTTGCGCGCCACTAGACGACGACGGGGGGTGGGGACGACGGAGTCAAGCGCCAAACCCTTCCATTCCCATCTCTTTCTCCTCTACTCTACTTCTTCTTCTTGGGCGAAGCCTTCGCCTTAGACGGCGTCGTCGCCTTCTTCGGGCGCGGCGCCTTCGGCTTCTTCGTCGGAACCTTGGCGGCCTTCTTCGCCTTCGACGGCGACTTGGCCTTGGCCGGCTTGGCCGCAGCCGCCTTCTTCGCACCCGCGGGAGCGGCCGACGCCGCAGACGCCTTCTTGGCGGCGCCCGCCTTCCGACCGGTCGCCGCCTTCACGCCACCAGCCTTCTTTGCGCCGGCCGCACGGGCGCCCTTCTTCTCCTTGCTGGCCGGAGCGGCGCGCTTCTTCTTGGCACCGCCAGCACGAGCCTTGCCGCCCTCGGCCGCCCCCCCGCCGCCGGCAAGCTTGAACGAGCCGGACGCGCCCTTCCCCTTCGTCTGCACCAGCTCGCCCGCCACGACGGCCGACTTGAGGTACTTCTTGATAAACGGCGCCAGCTTCTCCGCGTCCAGCTTGTAGTGCGCGGCTATGTACTTCTTGATCGCCTGCAGCGACGACCCGCCGCGCTCCTTCAGACTCTTGATGGCGGCCGTCACCATCTCAGAGGTGCGCGGGTGCGCAGGCTTGGCGCGCGGCTTCTTCGCAGACGACGCAGACTTGGCCTTCTTCGTAGTGCCGGTGGCGGCGGGTGCCGCAGCAGTCTCGTTCGTAGCCGCCTGATCTGCCATTTCGACGACGCGCCTAACACACAGCGAGAGCGAGCGGGACGGACGGCAGGCACGCAAGCACAGCACAGCAGCAGAGCAGAGAATCACAAGGCCCAGCCAGTGTCGCGGGCGGGCGCGGACGGCCGAGAGAGCGGCCGCCACTCTGCGCGCCGCCGCGCCGCGCCTCCCGCGCTTGCTACCGCCCAACGTCCGACAGCCTGTGCGGAGCAGCCCCAAACCTGCGCCACAACCGCCCGCGCCTTTCAAACCACCGAGGATGGGGCTACACACAGCCACACCACAGTCGCCAACCAGTCGCCACGGCAGCGCCGCAAACCACGGCCAAACTGCAGCTACCGCGCGCTACAGCCTGGGTCGGCCCGCCGAGAATCGCCGCCCCCGCCCAAATGCCGCCCCCACAGCCCCAGCCGACGACCCGCCACAATGGCCAAACCTTCGGCAAAACTCCCACACCGTCGCCGCGGCAGCCCGGCCAGCGCGGCCGGCGCCACAGCCACACAAGCCGAGGCGTGCGGCGATGACGGCCGTGCAAACGCGCCTCCGCCGCCCCATCGCCTTCCGTCGCCCTCCCGCCGTTTCCCGATCGGCCCGCAGCCGTCGGGCCACATCGCGCGCCGTCCTCCTCCTCTCGCCCGCCAACATTCACAGCCGTTTCTCAACAATTGCCCGCCGCAAACGGACGCCGCCTGCGCAACAGGCGCCGCCGCCCCTCGCCGCTTCCGACCCAACCCCTCGACCGAGGCAAACCGCAATCCCAATCTACAGACCAACCCAATCTGCCGTCAAGCACACACGACAGCCGACCTTACACGTTACACGTTACGCGTTACACATTACGTTTACACGTCTACGTTAGGTTAGGTTAGGTGGACGTGGGTTAGGTTAAGGGGACTTGGGTTAGGTTAAGCGTCAAACTTAGGTTAAGCATTCAAACACGTCAGGCGTCAGAGGTTAGGTTAGGTTAGGTTAGGTTAGGTTACACGTTAGGTTAAGGGGTCAGTGCTAGGTTAAGAAGCGTCAAACGTAGGTTAAAAAAGCGTTCAAACGTGAGGCGTGAGCCGGACAGCTTACCTTACGTAGACGTTAGGGGCTCACAGGCTGAGCTCACCTCGCCACACCACAGGTTAGGTTCGGTTCGGTTCGGTTCGCTCGGCTCAGCGTAAAGCGCCGAGGTCAGGGTTACGTTCGTTCACCTTCGGGCGCCACACTTTCGGTTGAAAGGTCGCGACGGGACGACGTCGGCAGGCACGCCGCAAACGAACAAAAACGTACAGACGACGTCGGAAACCGCCGACAGACGGGGGAGCAGCACGACCACGACCAGACACCGAGCGCGAACGAGACACACGCGAACCACCCCCACCGGCCAAAGGGCACCACACAACAACCCAGAGCACCACGTGTCGACACCAGAGCAACCCGCCGCTCACGCGACATGGCTGGCACCGAAGGGCAACCGCCCGCAACTGCGCTTTCCGCGCCGGCCCGGATGCACGTCGTGCTACAACAACACCACTACCGTACACAGCCGCTGTTCACAACATCACTATCAATGGCGCGCCCGCGGCTCGCCGCCGTCGCAGTCGCAGCCCCAACGCCAGCACTTTTGCACCACCATTCACACGCACCGCAACACAGCTCGCCGACACAGCCGAACAAAACAAACACCACACAACAACAGCAACAACGCCGCCGCCTCTACTTGTGCCGGCGACCCACCCCGCCGATGGCGCACCTTTCGCCAGCCGGCAATCGACACACACGCACCCACCCACCGGGGCCCAGTGCAAAAAAAAAAAAAAAAAAAAACACACACAAAAACAAAAAAACCAAACAACACAAACGACACGGGAAGCGCACACCGCCAACCAGTCGTCGTCTCAAAATAACAAACACAAACAAAATAAACTAACAACTAGGGCAACACAAAACAAAAACGCCTCGCACGAACCGCCCACAAAAAGGACAAGCACACGCACAGCCTCTGCTGACGACCACGACGCAGCGGCACGCTGCTCCTGTCCCGCGCCCCGCGCCCCACTCGATTCACAACTCACGCGACACCGTCAACGACGGGCTCGCTTCCCGCAACCTACCACCTTTCCGCCACGACGCACAGCCCCAGCCCCAGCCCCACCCGACGACGCCCGTGGCAACGACTGCACTTTCACCACCGCCTCCCCCTTCCCCCCCAAAACACACACACACACACACACACACACACACACACAGCCAGCCAAAAACGCACTCGCGACCCACACATGCACGTGCATCGGCACACGCCAACCAGTCAACGTCGACAACCACACGCAAGGCTCGAAACGAAACCGGCGTCCTTCCACGTTGCCATCAAGCTACGCGACACAAGACACAAGGAACCAACACAACAGCCGGCCCCACTAATTCCCACTCTCACGCCGCAAAAAGCACACCGAAACCGCCAAACGCACGCACATTCCCCTTCGCACCGACACCACCGACCGGCTCGCTACCACACACCTCTCGGCAGCCGTTTCACGCCAATTCGCCACACCGCCCACACAGTCGACAAGCGCCCGCCCTGTACGGCACACGCAACGACGCAGCGCAGCAAAGGGCGCCCGCAACACATACCTCTCCGCCGCCCGACGCGCCAACCGCCACACCACACCGCCAGCCACTCGCAAATTGTGCACTGCCACCAGCCACACGTCCAACACGCCGCGCCGCCTCCGGCCACCCGCCAGGGGGCGCTCACGTCCGCGACAACAGCGCGGCCCGCCGGGCCGGGCCGGGCCGAACCGAACCGAGCCGCCGCTGCTCTGCACTCGGCACGGCCACACCCTGCTGCAGACCGGGCTCGTCCCTCTGTACGCGTCTGCCTGCGCATCAACACAACACGACCTTTTTTTTTTTTTTTTTTTTTTTTTTTTCTCTCTCTCTACCGCCATCCCTCCTTCTCGCGTTTTACTCGTTGTTGCAGCAGCGGCGCACACCTACACATCCACAGCCCCAGCCGAGCCGGCCTCACCTCAGGGCCCGCCGCCAGCGTCTCCTCCTCGGGCACAGGTGCGGTGCTGTGGCCGCCCATCCAACCGCATTGCTGGCCGTCCAGCCACCAGGCGTTCCCACTGCCGCGAGCCACGCCGCGCACCGACCCTGCTGCAGAAAACGAAGCATAGCCAGAGACCGACCGATACACAAAGCAAGCCGTCGCCTCGCCTCTTGTCCTTCCTGCCTTCCTTCCGCCCCCGCCCTTCTCACACCACCGCCTCTCCACTTTCGCCCCCCCCCCCCCCTCCTTTTTTTTTTTTGTTTTCTTCTTTCTTTCTTTCTTTCTTTCTTTCTTTCTTTGGCCCTCTCTCCTTCCCGCCATGGCGGTTACGGCACCGCCTGCAGCGGCAGATTTTTTGCGCCCACACGCCTACTCCTACCACCATTAACCTTGCCCTGCCCTGCCCATCAACGTCGCAGTCGAACCGACGCTTGCCAACACACTGCCCACGTTCCTTTCTCTTTTCGGCCTACGCCCATTACGCGCCGCCGCCACAGCACCTTCCCTTCCCACAACACACCGACGTCATCACACGCACCCAAAACAGGGGCCACGACCGTGTTCCTCGCCCACTCCCATCCCGCACGGTACGCACATTCCCAACTACTACCGCGCACCCTCCCTTTCCAATCTGTGTGTCTCTGTGTCTGTGTCCTGTCCGCGCGTGACGCCTCTCAACATCCGCCGTCCCCCGTCCCGTTTTCGCCCCCATGCCGTCGTCGCGCCGCCTCCGCCCCTGTCCGCCCCGCACCACACCATACACCGCTGCTTGTCCCGGCCGTTGCCACCAAAGGCGCCGACCGCAAACGCGCCACGCCGCAGCCCCCGTGCGTCTCGCGCTCGCTTGCATCTCCGTGCCGACGCTGCCTCTCTTCCCGCTCGCACTCGACCTCGACAACACAGTCTTTGGCTCCGCCACTGCGTGTTCCGGTGGTACGCACGCTGCAACACGTATGTATTCATTACCAGAGCGATGGCGAGGCATGACAGCATCTCTGTCTGACCAGAGAGTTCTTTATCGCTGCTAGTCGGCGCTTGGACCGCGCCAGACGACAGTAGTGGCACGCACCGGGTCGCCAGGAACAGTTGTTATATATATATTGTAGCGCGAGTCGGGAGAGGTAGTAGTCGGTCGACAGTAGTAGCGGGTGGACGGTTGTACTGAGCGGGCGTCGGCGGCGTGCTCTGCTCGTCTCGCGACTCTGGTCACGGTTCGGGACGATGTATAGTATATTGTGTTATAATCAAAAGGTGGTGTGACGCTGCATTGCGCAAATCTGATAACGTATGTTCATTGTACTTCTTTTGTTCAACAACAAAAGCCCCACTATTACTTTTTTTCTAAAGTAACTTTTGTCTCTTAACGAAAAACATTCACTTTTTAAAGACTACTTCCTATGGCATTTCCCTCCAAGGAGTGCAATTAATTACCAGCCAGCACTCATTCATTGCACACAGCTGTGTAAGGGGTATCTACAATTGAGGAGCGGATATAAATGCAATTTTTTGTTTTTTTTTTTTTGTGTGTGTGTTGTAACCTCCCAGCAAAATTTAAAATAATGGACAATGTTATTTACGGATGCTAATGGACATTGCGCTAATTGTAACCTCGCCCACAATGAGAGGTATTGAAAATGGCAACAAAAATGTGAAATTCGCAATCTGACTCAAATATAAAGTCTTCACACAACATTTACAAAGGTCCGTTCAGTGACAAGAAACTTCAATTAAACCGAAATATCGGTCTTTGGCCCTGTGCAAAACAATCAGAATTAAAGTCTTACCTCCGAATAAATGGATGTCACATTTCTGCTCTGGTTGTTGCGCAGCGCTTGGAGGAACTGCATTGCAAATAATAATATTCTCTTTTTTTGTGATTTTAGTGACATTTTTCTTCAAAGAAGTGGAATGAAATGTGAAGTGCAACGAACTCTTTAGTTCAATAAAAAATTTAATGTTTGAAAAATGCTTTTGAAATAAAAATTATTATTGGGGAACTTGTTGGAGAATAATTACAATAAATACAATTTTTCATTATCTAATGATTATATTAATTAACAGTATACCTTATTCACCATCTTGACCAGTGTTGCCGACCGCCTACATCACACAACCGCACTCGGCTGCTACTACTGACCGACCGCTCTGCATGACGACTATTAGCGTACTGCACGCGACGACTACTGACAGAGTACAGCCCTCAACTACACAGAGCTACGGACTCGCAACGACTACTGACAGACTGACTGACTGACTGACTGAGAACCGCTCGCAACACTCGCGCAGTCCAGCGCAAACTCTCTGGTCACAGATGCTACAATGTCTCGCCATCGCTACTATGTTACATACGTGTTTCAGTGTCTTTTTCATTGGGGTAACGATCTTTGGCTCTTTTTATTTCTGAATACAGGGCCAAAGGTCAACGCTGCTGCCCTTATACAATTTATCAGGTTTCATTATGTCTGTTGCAATGTTACATACGGTTCACTCTTTCATTAATATTATCGTTGGGTTTGTTTTGTAGGGACGTTAACATTCTGGCACATTTTTATTATCATCGGACTCTCTGCTATTTGTGCAGGGAGGTTATACCTGGGTCCATTTCCATTTCCATTTACATTTTAATATTGATAGACTTTTTGTTTTCTTTTTTGTTTCTTGTTGTTTTTCCTTCTTTTTTTTTGTTGTTTTTTTTTTCTTTTTTTGTTTTGTTTTTCCCGCTCTCACCACCACCGCCGCATCACGCCTTCCGTTTTCTTGGTTTCTTTTCTGTTCTTCAACTGCTTCAACATCACCGCGCCCCATTTCCACACCACAGCCATCAGCCTCCAAGACGGGCGGGCGCAGTGTGCCGTTTCCGGCGCACAAGCACACCCGTACGGTACTCTCCTCGCCCCCACGCCACCAACAACACAGCGACCACGCGGCTTTCAGGCACGGCACGGCACGGCACGGCACCGGCGAAATGCGCCGCCCCCGCCCCTCCGCGCATCCGTCCGTCTCGCCACGTTCACTGACAGCCGCGTCTGCGGCTACACCACGACAACCACAACACAACACCGCTCCCCTCCCTGGCAACTCACATTGTTTTTCTCCTCCTCTTTTGCACAAACCACAACGCCGAGCACAGGCGCAAGCCACCCACACCGCGCCCCTCCCCGTCCCGTCTTTGGCCGCCGCTCCTCGTTTCCTCGTTTGCCCCCTCCCATCTCCCGAAATGCCATGCCAGCAGCGTTACGCATGCCCCTCCCCTGTCCACACAACACTACCGCCTAAACGAACAGCCTTTTCCGGGCCACATCCAGGGCACGCCCACCTCCAAACACTGCCAATTCACGGACGCACACACACACACACACACACACACACACACTCACTTTCTCGACACCTTTCTGTACGGAGGGTGCGTCATCTCGACCGTGACAGAGTGACGGCAACTATCGACGATCCATTTCCCCCCACTGGTAAAACATGTCCACTAACACCTACATACATCATTCAAGTACACAGACAATAGCATACACACAATGGGAGGGCACACGAACATGGACGGCACGGCACTGTCATACACTCTTCCTCAGAACCATATCAACAAACGTTACGTACATCCGGGAAAGCGAAAGCGAAAGCGAACGCGAAAGCGAACGCGAAAGCGAAAGCGAAAGCAAAAGCAAAGGCAAAGCCCAATGCAGCCGTCAAAGGTAACGTTCACCACGGCAGACACTTGCAGCCGCGCCGCCGTTAAACGCATTTCAGTGCGGCTCCAATACGCCTCCGACACGGGAACGTTCCGTTGCTCTACGAATGCGTTTCTCCCCTTTTTCCCTTCCTCTCTCTTTTGCCCCCCCTCCTTGCACTCTTGCCTCATTCCTCACGTTCTGCCCAGACATTCGACCGATCAAAGTCAACCTTTCGTTACCGTTCTCAGCGCGACGGTGTACAACAGTATGACGGGTGTGCCCAAGACTTCGGTTCAGTTGCGTGACGCCGGTCTATCGCGCCGATCGACAGTTACTCAGGGGGCGACGGATCGGACCACGTCACCGACACACAAAACACTTTCAAACAAACAAATACATACCGGATGGACACAGACAAACACGTGTACAGACATTCGCCAAACAAACGACCGCCGCCGCCGCCGCCGTCGTCGTCTAGCGTGCATCTTGAATGACGACATCGGTGTGCGTGCGTCGTACGCAATCAGTCAGACACGGCTATCAAACATCAGAGTCGAATGGTACATCATCGTGCGTGTCGCCGTACACGTACAGTACAATACAACAACAATGCGTCTTAATGGCACGTTCATTTCAACGTCACTCACACACCTCCACGCTGCAGTTACGTCGCACCATTGTCAAACTCGGCGTACAGCAAAGGGAATAGTGGGCGGCAAAAAAAACCAAACAAAAACATTTCACATTTCACCCTCGCCATGTATGATGTGCAAAAAAACAAACCCGCAAACGGCCGTCGTTACGGTGACACAAAAGTCGCCGATCACACTGTCCCCCCTCGCAGACGGGTAACACACACACACACACACACACACACCAACAACACCAATGGGTCAAAAACCACGCCAACGAGGCGTGCCACCATTCCACGCCACGGCGACCAACCTCGTGGCCGTACCCCGCGCAACACGCTTTGACGCGCCCCCCCACCCACAATCAAAATGCACACATACATCACAGCCGTCCACACAAACAACAACAACAACAATTCCGCCCTTCCCGCAAAAGGCAAGTTGGTGGCCCTGAAAAGGGCCGTTTTGCCGCTCTCGCAACGGAGGAGCCTTCTCTCTCCATCCTTCCTTCCATTCCAGAGCCACCTCCTTACTTGGAGCTCGTGTACTTGGTCACCGCCTTCGTGCCCTCGCTCACGGCGTGCTTGGCCAGCTCGCCAGGCAGCAACAGCCGCACAGCGGTCTGGATCTCGCGGGACGTGATGGTCGAGCGCTTGTTGTAGTGCGCCAGGCGAGAAGCCTCGGCCGCAATGCGCTCGAAAATGTCGTTCACGAAGCTGTTCATGATGCTCATCGCCTTCGACGAGATGCCCGTGTCAGGGTGCACCTGCTTCAGCACCTTGTAGATGTAGATGGCATAGCTCTCCTTCCTCTTGCGCTTCTTCTTCTTGTCGCCCTTCGAAATGTTCTTCTGCGCCTTGCCAGCCTTCTTGGCGGCCTTCCCGCTAGTCTTGGGCGGCATCTCGAACCAACGTACGGCAGCAGCAACACCAGTAGCAAGCGCTCCGCTCTAGTCAGCGTCTCCCCACACAGTGGCACCCGCCGCCAGCCGCCGCCGCACCTTTACCAGCTCGCCCTGTTGCGGCCGCCGACCAATGGGGCGCGCGCGCAACCGGCCGCCGCACCCGAGCCCATAAAGCACCCCCACCCCGGCTGCGCCGGCGCGCACTCCGCTGCTCGACTCGCTGCCGCTCGCACCGGTCGTTTTCGTTTCCGTTTCGTGTGCACCGTCGCTAGCCCATCGCCATGTCCGGACGCGGAAAGGGAGGCAAAGTCAAGGGCAAGTCAAAGTCCCGCTCAAGCAGGGCTGGGCTCCAGTTCCCGGTCGGCAGAATCCACCGCCTCCTGCGCAAGGGAAACTACGCAGAGCGCGTCGGCGCCGGGGCGCCCGTCTACCTCGCCGCCGTCATGGAGTACCTCGCGGCTGAGGTGCTCGAGCTGGCCGGAAACGCGGCCCGCGACAACAAGAAGACGCGCATCATCCCGCGCCACCTGCAGCTTGCCATCCGCAACGACGAGGAGCTCAACAAGCTCCTGTCGGGCGTCACCATCGCACAGGGTGGTGTCCTGCCCAACATCCAGGCCGTCCTGCTGCCAAAGAAGACCGAGAAGAAGGCCTAAAGGAGGCCAGGCAATCGCAGCGCCGCGTGCTCCCCTGCACGCAACGCGCTTTGCCGGCTCGGCTCGGCCCACAACAATCGGCCCTTTTCAGGGCCACCACACACACCTACGTCCAAAGCAAAATTTCAGTCGTCCTCGCCGCACCTTGTTTTGTTTTAACTTTGCACTGTCACAGCACAGCCGCCGCCGGCGCACGTCCGCCATCTTGTCGTCCACACAGCCCGTGTGGCCCAACACACACACACACATTTTGCACGGTCGCAGTCGCCTTCCAAACCGACAACGGCAGCAATAATGACCATTGTTAAAGGGAGGCGTGTCGACACACCGCCCTCCACTCCCGCGCGCAACGGCCGTCGACACGAACGAAACAGCTGATCCGGCCGCCTATGCCCACACGCCTTGCCTCGGAAACCCCAACGCCGCCGCAAACAAACACACAGAGACAAACCACGCAAGCAAATAATCACCGCCTCTCGCACAACAACACACAGCCCGCCATCTCCGTCGCGATCGATACAAAGACACACAATAACAAACACACAAACGAAGCAGCTCCACACACAGCCAGCCACATGACACGTTTCCTTTCCTTCTCCCCTCCCAGTCACATCACGTCGCTCAAACGGAAAGAAACAAACAAACAACACAGCGCACACACGCAGCAACAACACAGACTCTTTCGCACTTTTCAACTTCCGAACAGTGTGGTGGCCCTGAAAAGGGCCGTTTTCTAGTCTCTCCCACCCACAAGCACGGCCGCGGGAAGGCCAGCGCCCGCTGCGACGCAGCCTAACCGCCGAAACCGTACAGGGTGCGCCCCTGCCTCTTCAGGGCGTACACCACGTCCATGGCCGTCACAGTCTTGCGCTTGGCGTGCTCAGTGTACGTCACCGCGTCGCGGATCACGTTCTCCAGGAACACCTTCAGCACCCCGCGGGTCTCCTCGTAGATCAGACCAGAGATGCGCTTCACGCCGCCCCTGCGAGCCAGGCGGCGGATGGCGGGCTTCGTGATGCCCTGGATGTTGTCGCGCAACACCTTGCGGTGCCGCTTGGCGCCACCCTTGCCGAGCCCCTTTCCTCCCTTGCCGCGGCCTGTCATCCTTCCTTCCTCGGGCAAAGCAACAACGTGCACAAACAGCAGCTGCAGCGGCTGGCGAGTCGGCTACGGTCTGCGCCCAGCGCGCCCGCCGCCCCCCTATATAGACTCTGGCCCGCCCTCCCCCCACCACGCGCAACCGAGGGCATATAAGCGCAGCACGGAGGCGCGCGGGCCCGTTGTCAAGGCAGCACCGGACGCCGCGCCGCACCTAACCTCCACGCACGCCGCTCCGCTACCGCTACCGCCATGGCCCGCACAAAGCAAACGGCCCGCAAGTCCACCGGCGGAAAGGCGCCGCGCAAACAGCTCGCCACCAAGGCGGCGAGGAAGAGCGCGCCCGCCACCGGAGGCGTCAAGAAGCCCCACCGCTACAGGCCGGGCACCGTCGCCCTGCGAGAAATCAGGCGCTACCAGAAGAGCACAGAGCTGCTCATCCGCAAGCTGCCATTCCAGCGCCTAGTGCGCGAGATCGCCCAGGACTTCAAGACCGACCTGCGCTTCCAGAGCTCCGCAGTCATGGCCCTGCAGGAGGCCAGCGAGGCCTACCTCGTCGGCCTCTTCGAAGACACCAACCTGTGCGCAATCCACGCCAAGCGCGTCACCATCATGCCCAAGGACATCCAGCTCGCGCGCCGCATCCGCGGCGAGCGCGCCTAAACCGCGCCGCGGCACCGCACCGCACCGCACAAACAAAAACGGCCCTTTTCAGGGCCACTAACATCTCTCCGTCGCGAGCAAACTTTGTCGGTCGCCTGCCTCTCGCCCCGCAACCCAAAAACAAAAACCACCACTTCCCGTCCGTCCGCCACACCCGCTCACTCTGCCTGCCTGCTAGCAGCGCGCAACAATCACACATCATCCCTCCCCGGCGCTCAAAGCGCACAATGCCCAACGGCCGACGTCACACCGCACGGGTGGCTGGCCGGCCGCCGCTTTCGTTTCGAAAACAAAAAAACCCGCACTCCACTCCGACGGCCAACGGCCAGGCAGGCGCGCTCGCTCGCTCTACACGCCACCGAAATCCCCGCCGACTCCTTCCGCATCTCAACGTGCCCCCCGTTGCAAAACATAACACACACACACACAAAGGAACAAAACAAAACAAAGACCAGACACGACTCGACAAGACAGACATCCGAGAAGAACGAACGCAGGCAAGCCAACCAACGTATTCAAACAAAACAACGTGACAGAAAACCAACCGTCGGCCGCCGCCACAAACACGGCGACAATCAACCACGACAACAACAACAACAACAACAACAACACCGCTTACCGCTACCGCCGCCCACACCCGCCACCGACCCCCGCAATCCAACCACCACGGCACGCAAACAGCATCCCCACGGGCATACAGAAACGCCAGACAGACAGACACCCACACCAAACGCAACACGACAATCAAAACCTTCCCCGACGTGCTTTGATGGCCCTGAGAAGGGCCGTTTTGGGCCGCGCGTCTCTTGCGCGCCACTAGACGACGACGGGGGGTGGGGACGACGGAGTCAAGCGCCAAACCCTTCCATTCCCATCTCTTTCTCCTCTACTCTACTTCTTCTTCTTGGGCGAAGCCTTCGCCTTAGACGGCGTCGTCGCCTTCTTCGGGCGCGGCGCCTTCGGCTTCTTCGTCGGAACCTTGGCGGCCTTCTTCGCCTTCGACGGCGACTTGGCCTTGGCCGGCTTGGCCGCAGCCGCCTTCTTCGCACCCGCGGGAGCGGCCGACGCCGCAGACGCCTTCTTGGCGGCGCCCGCCTTCCGACCGGTCGCCGCCTTCACGCCACCAGCCTTCTTTGCGCCGGCCGCACGGGCGCCCTTCTTCTCCTTGCTGGCCGGAGCGGCGCGCTTCTTCTTGGCACCGCCAGCACGAGCCTTGCCGCCCTCGGCCGCCCCCCCGCCGCCGGCGCCGGCAAGCTTGAACGAGCCGGACGCGCCCTTCCCCTTCGTCTGCACCAGCTCGCCCGCCACGACGGCCGACTTGAGGTACTTCTTGATAAACGGCGCCAGCTTCTCCGCGTCCAGCTTGTAGTGCGCGGCTATGTACTTCTTGATCGCCTGCAGCGACGACCCGCCGCGCTCCTTCAGACTCTTGATGGCGGCCGTCACCATCTCAGAGGTGCGCGGGTGCGCAGGCTTGGCGCGCGGCTTCTTCGCAGACGACGCAGACTTGGCCTTCTTCGTAGTGCCGGTGGCGGCGGGTGCCGCAGCAGTCTCGTTCGTAGCCGCCTGATCTGCCATTTCGACGACGCGCCTAACACACAGCGAGAGCGAGCGGGACGGACGGCAGGCACGCAAGCACAGCACAGCAGCAGAGCAGAGAATCACAAGGCCCAGCCAGTGTCGCGGGCGGGCGCGGACGGCCGAGAGAGCGGCCGCCACTCTGCGCGCCGCCGCGCCGCGCCTCCCGCGCTTGCTACCGCCCAACGTCCGACAGCCTGTGCGGAGCAGCCCCAAAGCTGCGCCACAACCGCCCGCGCCTTTCAAACCACCGAGGATGGGGCTACACACAGCCACACCACAGTCGCCAACCAGTCGCCACGGCAGCGCCGCAAACCACGGCCAAACTGCAGCTACCGCGCGCTACAGCCTGGGTCGGCCCGCCGAGAATCGCCGCCCCCGCCCAAATGCCGCCCCCACAGCCCCAGCCGACGACCCGCCACAATGGCCAAACCTTCGGCAAAACTCCCACACCGTCGCCGCGGCAGCCCGGCCAGCGCGGCCGGCGCCACAGCCACACAAGCCGAGGCGTGCGGCGATGACGGCCGTGCAAACGCGCCTCCGCCGCCCCATCGCCTTCCGTCGCCCTCCCGCCGTTTCCCGATCGGCCCGCAGCCGTCGGGCCACATCGCGCGCCGTCCTCCTCCTCTCGCCCGCCAACATTCACAGCCGTTTCTCAACAATTGCCCGCCGCAAACGGACGCCGCCTGCGCAACAGGCGCCGCCGCCCCTCGCCGCTTCCGACCCAACCCCTCGACCGAGGCAAACCGCAATCCCAATCTACAGACCAACCCAATCTGCCGTCAAGCACACACGACAGCCGACCTTACACGTTACACGTTACGCGTTACACATTACGTTTACACGTCTACGTTAGGTTAGGTTAGGTGGACGTGGGTTAGGTTAAGGGGACTTGGGTTAGGTTAAGCGTCAAACTTAGGTTAAGCATTCAAACACGTCAGGCGTCAGAGGTTAGGTTAGGTTAGGTTAGGTTAGGTTACACGTTAGGTTAAGGGGTCAGTGCTAGGTTAAGAAGCGTCAAACGTAGGTTAAAAAAGCGTTCAAACGTGAGGCGTGAGCCGGACAGCTTACCTTACGTAGACGTTAGGGGCTCACAGGCTGAGCTCACCTCGCCACACCACAGGTTAGGTTCGGTTCGGTTCGGTTCGCTCGGCTCAGCGTAAAGCGCCGAGGTCAGGGTTACGTTCGTTCACCTTCGGGCGCCACACTTTCGGTTGAAAGGTCGCGACGGGACGACGTCGGCAGGCACGCCGCAAACGAACAAAAACGTACAGACGACGTCGGAAACCGCCGACAGACGGGGGAGCAGCACGACCACGACCAGACACCGAGCGCGAACGAGACACACGCGAACCACCCCCACCGGCCAAAGGGCACCACACAACAACCCAGAGCACCACGTGTCGACACCAGAGCAACCCGCCGCTCACGCGACATGGCTGGCACCGAAGGGCAACCGCCCGCAACTGCGCTTTCCGCGCCGGCCCGGATGCACGTCGTGCTACAACAACACCACTACCGTACACAGCCGCTGTTCACAACATCACTATCAATGGCGCGCCCGCGGCTCGCCGCCGTCGCAGTCGCAGCCCCAACGCCAGCACTTTTGCACCACCATTCACACGCACCGCAACACAGCTCGCCGACACAGCCGAACAAAACAAACACCACACAACAACAGCAACAACGCCGCCGCCTCTACTTGTGCCGGCGACCCACCCCGCCGATGGCGCACCTTTCGCCAGCCGGCAATCGACACACACGCACCCACCCACCGGGGCCCAGTGCAAAAAAAAAAAAAAAAAAAAACACACACAAAAACAAAAAAACCAAACAACACAAACGACACGGGAAGCGCACACCGCCAACCAGTCGTCGTCTCAAAATAACAAACACAAACAAAATAAACTAACAACTAGGGCAACACAAAACAAAAACGCCTCGCACGAACCGCCCACAAAAAGGACAAGCACACGCACAGCCTCTGCTGACGACCACGACGCAGCGGCACGCTGCTCCTGTCCCGCGCCCCGCGCCCCACTCGATTCACAACTCACGCGACACCGTCAACGACGGGCTCGCTTCCCGCAACCTACCACCTTTCCGCCACGACGCACAGCCCCAGCCCCAGCCCCACCCGACGACGCCCGTGGCAACGACTGCACTTTCACCACCGCCTCCCCCTTCCCCCCCAAAACACACACACACACACACACACACACACACACAGCCAGCCAAAAACGCACTCGCGACCCACACATGCACGTGCATCGGCACACGCCAACCAGTCAACGTCGACAACCACACGCAAGGCTCGAAACGAAACCGGCGTCCTTCCACGTTGCCATCAAGCTACGCGACACAAGACACAAGGAACCAACACAACAGCCGGCCCCACTAATTCCCACTCTCACGCCGCAAAAAGCACACCGAAACCGCCAAACGCACGCACATTCCCCTTCGCACCGACACCACCGACCGGCTCGCTACCACACACCTCTCGGCAGCCGTTTCACGCCAATTCGCCACACCGCCCACACAGTCGACAAGCGCCCGCCCTGTACGGCACACGCAACGACGCAGCGCAGCAAAGGGCGCCCGCAACACATACCTCTCCGCCGCCCGACGCGCCAACCGCCACACCACACCGCCAGCCACTCGCAAATTGTGCACTGCCACCAGCCACACGTCCAACACGCCGCGCCGCCTCCGGCCACCCGCCAGGGGGCGCTCACGTCCGCGACAACAGCGCGGCCCGCCGGGCCGGGCCGGGCCGAACCGAACCGAGCCGCCGCTGCTCTGCACTCGGCACGGCCACACCCTGCTGCAGACCGGGCTCGTCCCTCTGTACGCGTCTGCCTGCGCATCAACACAACACGACCTTTTTTTTTTTTTTTTTTTTTTTTTTTTCTCTCTCTCTACCGCCATCCCTCCTTCTCGCGTTTTACTCGTTGTTGCAGCAGCGGCGCACACCTACACATCCACAGCCCCAGCCGAGCCGGCCTCACCTCAGGGCCCGCCGCCAGCGTCTCCTCCTCGGGCACAGGTGCGGTGCTGTGGCCGCCCATCCAACCGCATTGCTGGCCGTCCAGCCACCAGGCGTTCCCACTGCCGCGAGCCACGCCGCGCACCGACCCTGCTGCAGAAAACGAAGCATAGCCAGAGACCGACCGATACACAAAGCAAGCCGTCGCCTCGCCTCTTGTCCTTCCTGCCTTCCTTCCGCCCCCGCCCTTCTCACACCACCGCCTCTCCACTTTCGCCCCCCCCCCCTCCTTTTTTTTTTTGTTTTCTTCTTTCTTTCTTTCTTTCTTTCTTTCTTTCTTTGGCCCTCTCTCCTTCCCGCCATGGCGGTTACGGCACCGCCTGCAGCGGCAGATTTTTTGCGCCCACACGCCTACTCCTACCACCATTAACCTTGCCCTGCCCTGCCCATCAACGTCGCAGTCGAACCGACGCTTGCCAACACACTGCCCACGTTCCTTTCTCTTTTCGGCCTACGCCCATTACGCGCCGCCGCCACAGCACCTTCCCTTCCCACAACACACCGACGTCATCACACGCACCCAAAACAGGGGCCACGACCGTGTTCCTCGCCCACTCCCATCCCGCACGGTACGCACATTCCCAACTACTACCGCGCACCCTCCCTTTCCAATCTGTGTGTCTCTGTGTCTGTGTCCTGTCCGCGCGTGACGCCTCTCAACATCCGCCGTCCCCCGTCCCGTTTTCGCCCCCATGCCGTCGTCGCGCCGCCTCCGCCCCTGTCCGCCCCGCACCACACCATACACCGCTGCTTGTCCCGGCCGTTGCCACCAAAGGCGCCGACCGCAAACGCGCCACGCCGCAGCCCCCGTGCGTCTCGCGCTCGCTTGCATCTCCGTGCCGACGCTGCCTCTCTTCCCGCTCGCACTCGACCTCGACAACACAGTCTTTGGCTCCGCCACTGCGTGTTCCGGTGGTACGCACGCTGCAACACGTATGTATTCATTACCAGAGCGATGGCGAGGCATGACAGCATCTCTGTCTGACCAGAGAGTTCTTTATCGCTGCTAGTCGGCGCTTGGACCGCGCCAGACGACAGTAGTGGCACGCACCGGGTCGCCAGGAACAGTTGTTATATATATATTGTAGCGCGAGTCGGGAGAGGTAGTAGTCGGTCGACAGTAGTAGCGGGTGGACGGTTGTACTGAGCGGGGCGTCGGCGGCGTGCTCTGCTCGTCTCGCGACTCTGGTCACGGTTCGGGACGATGTATAGTATATTGTGTTATAATCAAAAGGTGGTGTGACGCTGCATTGCGCAAATCTGATAACGTATGTTCATTGTACTTCTTTTGTTCAACAACAAAAGCCCCACTATTACTTTTTTTCTAAAGTAACTTTTGTCTCTTAACGAAAAACATTCACTTTTTAAAGACTACTTCCTATGGCATTTCCCTCCAAGGAGTGCAATTAATTACCAGCCAGCACTCATTCATTGCACACAGCTGTGTAAGGGGTATCTACAATTGAGGAGCGGATATAAATGCAATTTTTTGTTTTTTTTTTTTTTGTGTGTGTGTTGTAACCTCCCAGCAAAATTTAAAATAATGGACAATGTTATTTACGGATGCTAATGGACATTGCGCTAATTGTAACCTCGCCCACAATGAGAGGTATTGAAAATGGCAACAAAAATGTGAAATTCGCAATCTGACTCAAATATAAAGTCTTCACACAACATTTACAAAGGTCCGTTCAGTGACAAGAAACTTCAATTAAACCGAAATATCGGTCTTTGGCCCTGTGCAAAACAATCAGAATTAAAGTCTTACCTCCGAATAAATGGATGTCACATTTCTGCTCTGGTTGTTGCGCAGCGCTTGGAGGAACTGCATTGCAAATAATAATATTCTCTTTTTTTGTGATTTTAGTGACATTTTTCTTCAAAGAAGTGGAATGAAATGTGAAGTGCAACGAACTCTTTAGTTCAATAAAAAATTTAATGTTTGAAAAATGCTTTTGAAATAAAAATTATTATTGGGGAACTTGTTGGAGAATAATTACAATAAATACAATTTTTCATTATCTAATGATTATATTAATTAACAGTATACCTTATTCACCATCTTGACCAGTGTTGCCGACCGCCTACATCACACAACCGCACTCGGCTGCTACTACTGACCGACCGCTCTGCATGACGACTATTAGCGTACTGCACGCGACGACTACTGACAGAGTACAGCCCTCAACTACACAGAGCTACGGACTCGCAACGACTACTGACAGACTGACTGACTGACTGACTGAGAACCGCTCGCAACACTCGCGCAGTCCAGCGCAAACTCTCTGGTCACAGATGCTACAATGTCTCGCCATCGCTACTATGTTACATACGTGTTTCAGTGTCTTTTTCATTGGGGTAACGATCTTTGGCTCTTTTTATTTCTGAATACAGGGCCAAAGGTCAACGCTGCTGCCCTTATACAATTTATCAGGTTTCATTATGTCTGTTGCAATGTTACATACGGTTCACTCTTTCATTAATATTATCGTTGGGTTTGTTTTGTAGGGACGTTAACATTCTGGCACATTTTTATTATCATCGGACTCTCTGCTATTTGTGCAGGGAGGTTATACCTGGGTCCATTTCCATTTCCATTTACATTTTAATATTGATAGACTTTTTGTTTTCTTTTTTGTTTCTTGTTGTTTTTCCTTCTTTTTTTTTGTTGTTTTTTTTTTCTTTTTTTGTTTTGTTTTTCCCGCTCTCACCACCACCGCCGCATCACGCCTTCCGTTTTCTTGGTTTCTTTTCTGTTCTTCAACTGCTTCAACATCACCGCGCCCCATTTCCACACCACAGCCATCAGCCTCCAAGACGGGCGGGCGCAGTGTGCCGTTTCCGGCGCACAAGCACACCCGTACGGTACTCTCCTCGCCCCCACGCCACCAACAACACAGCGACCACGCGGCTTTCAGGCACGGCACGGCACGGCACGGCACCGGCGAAATGCGCCGCCCCCGCCCCTCCGCGCATCCGTCCGTCTCGCCACGTTCACTGACAGCCGCGTCTGCGGCTACACCACGACAACCACAACACAACACCGCTCCCCTCCCTGGCAACTCACATTGTTTTTCTCCTCCTCTTTTGCACAAACCACAACGCCGAGCACAGGCGCAAGCCACCCACACCGCGCCCCTCCCCGTCCCGTCTTTGGCCGCCGCTCCTCGTTTTCCTCGTTTGCCCCCTCCCATCTCCCGAAATGCCATGCCAGCAGCGTTACGCATGCCCCTCCCCTGTCCACACAACACTACCGCCTAAACGAACAGCCTTTTCCGGGCCACATCCAGGGCACGCCCACCTCCAAACACTGCCAATTCACGGACGCACACACACACACACACACACACACACACTCACTTTCTCGACACCTTTCTGTACGGAGGGTGCGTCATCTCGACCGTGACAGAGTGACGGCAACTATCGACGATCCATTTCCCCCCACTGGTAAAACATGTCCACTAACACCTACATACATCATTCAAGTACACAGACAATAGCATACACACAATGGGAGGGCACACGAACATGGACGGCACGGCACTGTCATACACTCTTCCCTCAGAACCATATCAACAAACGTTACGTACATCCGGGAAAGCGAAAGCGAAAGCGAACGCGAAAGCGAACGCGAAAGCGAAAGCGAAAGCAAAAGCAAAGGCAAAGCCCAATGCAGCCGTCAAAGGTAACGTTCACCACGGCAGACACTTGCAGCCGCGCCGCCGTTAAACGCATTTCAGTGCGGCTCCAATACGCCTCCGACACGGGAACGTTCCGTTGCTCTACGAATGCGTTTCTCCCCTTTTTCCCTTCCTCTCTCTTTTGCCCCCCCTCCTTGCACTCTTGCCTCATTCCTCACGTTCTGCCCAGACATTCGACCGATCAAAGTCAACCTTTCGTTACCGTTCTCAGCGCGACGGTGTACAACAGTATGACGGGTGTGCCCAAGACTTCGGTTCAGTTGCGTGACGCCGGTCTATCGCGCCGATCGACAGTTACTCAGGGGGCGACGGATCGGACCACGTCACCGACACACAAAACACTTTCAAACAAACAAATACATACCGGATGGACACAGACAAACACGTGTACAGACATTCGCCAAACAAACGACCGCCGCCGCCGCCGCCGTCGTCGTCTAGCGTGCATCTTGAATGACGACATCGGTGTGTGCGTGCGTCGTACGCAATCAGTCAGACACGGCTATCAAACATCAGAGTCGAATGGTACATCATCGTGCGTGTCGCCGTACACGTACAGTACAATACAACAACAATGCGTCTTAATGGCACGTTCATTTCAACGTCACTCACACACCTCCACGCTGCAGTTACGTCGCACCATTGTCAAACTCGGCGTACAGCAAAGGGAATAGTGGGCGGCAAAAAAAACCAAACAAAAACATTTCACATTTCACCCTCGCCATGTATGATGTGCAAAAAAACAAACCCGCAAACGGCCGTCGTTACGGTGACACAAAAGTCGCCGATCACACTGTCCCCCCTCGCAGACGGGTAACACACACACACACACACACACACACCAACAACACCAATGGGTCAAAAACCACGCCAACGAGGCGTGCCACCATTCCACGCCACGGCGACCAACCTCGTGGCCGTACCCCGCGCAACACGCTTTGACGCGCCCCCCCACCCACAATCAAAATGCACACATACATCACAGCCGTCCACACAAACAACAACAACAACAATTCCGCCCTTCCCGCAAAAGGCAAGTTGGTGGCCCTGAAAAGGGCCGTTTTGCCCGCTCTCGCAACGGAGGAGCCTTCTCTCTCCATCCTTCCTTCCATTCCAGAGCCACCTCCTTACTTGGAGCTCGTGTACTTGGTCACCGCCTTCGTGCCCTCGCTCACGGGCGTGCTTGGCCAGCTCGCCAGGCAGCAACAGCCGCACAGCGGTCTGGATCTCGCGGGACGTGATGGTCGAGCGCTTGTTGTAGTGCGCCAGGCGAGAAGCCTCGGCCGCAATGCGCTCGAAAATGTCGTTCACGAAGCTGTTCATGATGCTCATCGCCTTCGACGAGATGCCCGTGTCAGGGTGCACCTGCTTCAGCACCTTGTAGATGTAGATGGCATAGCTCTCCTTCCTCTTCTTCTTCTTGTCGCCCTTCGAAATGTTCTTCTGCGCCTTGCCAGCCTTCTTGGCGGCCTTCCCGCTAGTCTTGGGCGGCATCTCGAACCAACGTACGGCAGCAGCCAACACCAGTAGCAAGCGCTCCGCTCTAGTCAGCGTCTCCCCACACAGTGGCACCCCGCCGCCCAGCCGCCGCCGCACCTTTACCAGCTCGCCCTGTTGCGGCCGCCGACCAATGGGGCGCGCGCGCAACCGAGCCGCCGCACCCGAGCCCATAAAGCACCCCCACCCCGGCTGCGCCGGCGCGCACTCCGCTGCTCGACTCGCTGCCGCTCGCACCGGTCGTTTTCGTTTCCGTTTCGTGTGCACCGTCGCTAGCCCATCGCCATGTCCGGACGCGGAAAGGGAGGCAAAGTCAAGGGCAAGTCAAAGTCCCGCTCAAGCAGGGCTGGGCTCCAGTTCCCGGTCGGCAGAATCCACCGCCTCCTGCGCAAGGGAAACTACGCAGAGCGCGTCGGCGCCGGGGCGCCCCGTCTACCTCGCCGCCGTCATGGAGTACCTCGCGGCTGAGGTGCTCGAGCTGGCCGGAAACGCGGCCCGCGACAACAAGAAGACGCGCATCATCCCGCGCCACCTGCAGCTTGCCATCCGCAACGACGAGGAGCTCAACAAGCTCCTGTCGGGCGTCACCATCGCACAGGGTGGTGTCCTGCCCAACATCCAGGCCGTCCTGCTGCCAAAGAAGACCGAGAAGAAGGCCTAAAGGAGGCCAGGCAATCGCAGCGCCGCGTGCTCCCCTGCACGCAACGCGCTTTGCCGGCTCGGCTCGGCCCACAACAATCGGCCCTTTTCAGGGCCACCACACACACCTACGTCCAAAGCAAAATTTCAGTCGTCCTCGCCGCACCTTGTTTTGTTTTAACTTTGCACTGTCACAGCACAGCCGCCGCCGGCGCACGTCCGCCATCTTGTCGTCCACACAGCCCGTGTGGCCCAACACACACACACACATTTTGCACGGTCGCAGTCGCCTTCCAAACCGACAACGGCAGCAATTAATGACCATTGTTAAAGGGAGGCGTGTCGACACACCGCCCTCCACTCCCGCGCGCAACGGCCGTCGACACGAACGAAACAGCTGATCCGGCCGCCTATGCCCACACGCCTTGCCTCGGAAACCCCAACGCCGCCGCAAACCAAACACACAGAGACAAACCACGCAAGCAAATAATCACCGCCTCTCGCACAACAACACACAGCCCGCCATCTCCGTCGCGATCGATACAAAGACACACAATAACAAACACACAAACGAAGCAGCTCCACACACAGCCAGCCACATGACACGTTTCCTTTCCTTCTCCCCTCCCAGTCACATCACGTCGCTCAAACGGAAAGAAACAAACAAACAAACAAACAACACAGCGCACACACGCAGCAACAACACAGACTCTTTCGCACTTTTCAACTTCCGAACAGTGTGGTGGCCCTGAAAAGGGCCGTTTTCTAGTCTCTCCCACCCACAAGCACGGCCGCGGGAAGGCCAGCGCCCGCTGCGACGCAGCCTAACCGCCGAAACCGTACAGGGGTGCGCCCCTGCCTCTTCAGGGCGTACACCACGTCCATGGCCGTCACAGTCTTGCGCTTGGCGTGCTCAGTGTACGTCACCGCGTCGCGGATCACGTTCTCCAGGAACACCTTCAGCACCCCGCGGGTCTCCTCGTAGATCAGACCAGAGATGCGCTTCACGCCGCCCCCTGCGAGCCAGGCGGCGGATGGCGGGCTTCGTGATGCCCTGGATGTTGTCGCGCAACACCTTGCGGTGCCGCTTGGCGCCACCCTTGCCGAGCCCCTTTCCTCCCTTGCCGCGGCCTGTCATCCTTCCTTCCTCGGGCAAAGCAACAACGTGCACAAACAGCAGCTGCAGCGGCTGGCGAGTCGGCTACGGTCTGCGCCCAGCAGCTTGTGCTTCAGTTAGGAGTTGCAGCGGATTTACTTCCGCGCAACACCTGAG